>NW_024810740.1:0-2876 GCF_019175285.1 Sceloporus undulatus | reverse complement strand
TTTTTTTTAACTTTTGTAAAATTTTAGCTAATTTTTTGTTTTAAATTAGTGTAAGCTGCTTTGGGCCTCATTCCTTGAGAAAGATGAGATATAAATAAATATAGTAATACTGTCAGCTCTCCAGATCCCCGGGTTCAACAATCCATAACTTGAAAATATTTTTAAAAAATATAAATTCCAAATAGCAAACCTTGATTTTTACTATTTTATATAAGGGACACCATTTTACTATGCCATTATATTTAATGGTACTTGAGCATCCTCAGATTTTGATATTCATGGGGGGCGGGAGCTGTAAGCAAACCCCAGCAGATAACAAGGACCACTGCATGTAGTCCTCGATCACATCTCTTCCCACCAGGCAGTGCCCCCCACTGTAAAAAGGTTGCCCAGCCATGCTTTAAAGCAGGCTTTAAAGCAGGAGTTCCCAGCCTTTTTGACTTGCAGAGCCCTTTTTAGAATCAATTTCTATGGATGAGCCCCTGAGAGGCCTACCCTATGTCTTACAAGTTAATGGTGTTGGGAAGGAGAGATAGATAATTTTTATTTCTTTCATTTCTTTTATTTTCCTGGAGCAGCCATAGAGCACCTGGGAAGTGCACACAGAGTCCTAAGGGCTCCTCAGAGCACAGGTTGGGAACCACTGCTTTAAGGCATTTTCCATAGACAGGCAATATTGTCAATCACAGTGTGCATTTGGATAAAAACCAGTCATCCCTAGAATACTGCTTGCTCCAAGTTCACGGAAGCACCTGTTTGGTGTTAGCTGCCTAAGCAATGAGTTTGCTTCTACCTGTAAAAAGAATCATATGTAGAAACAACTGAACATCTATTATCAGTCAGTGTATTGTACGTGAGACACAAACCTTTCTATGAATGGGATTTGTTGTTGATTGCAGTTCAATACTCACACGAACATTTATTCTCCTGAAAAATACAGAAATGTATTCTTAAAACATCACTACTACAAAACTGTTTTGCTGTATATTCCAGAACACTATGATCAGCACCACAAGCTGTGTCTCATGCTACCCTAACTATTTTTCTTCAATTTCACTATATTATTGTTGTGTACCTTCACATCATTTCTGACTTATGGCAACCCTATCGCAGGTTTTCTCAGCATGATTTGCTCAGAGGGAGGATGCCATTGCCTTGCTCCGAGGCTATGAGTTTCCATTGGTTTCCACTGTCTAGCAGGAATTTGAACACTAGTCTGCCAGAGTCCTAGTCAAACACTCATCCTTGTGACTTTAGTATTGTAGTGGTTTAAGTTCTTTATAATAAAAAAGAGTTGAATTGTTAAAGGAGCTACAACAAACAACTACCCTATATTTGGCTACATTTTGGTGCAGGTCTGAATTTAGAAGCAGCACAAGGTAATAAAGAACAGAAAAACATTCAATCAGATGTCTTACTAAATGGTGTTTATTAGTTCCAATACACTAAATATGTCAGCACAATATTCTGACTTACAATTCTAAAATTTAGCCACAAATCATTACTGTTTTCATATAAACTATGTTGTGGAAGAAGAAGATCCAAAACACAGTTTGCATTTAACTGTCCCCTCAATTGCTTGATCGCTCAGGAACTGCAGCATTCCCAAGAAGTACATTAATGTTAACTTCTAGCACTCAGTGCTCCTCTAAGAGCACTGTTTCAAGTGCTTTTACAACTGCAGCGTATAAAACAGCTGCCTTAGGACTTCTTTTCAAGTGAATAAGTATGATTCAAGCTGCAACACTCTGAGGTCTAATCTGCACTGCAGAAATAATGCAGTTTGACACTGCTTTAACTGCCACCGCTCAATGCAATTGATTTGCAGCTTGTTGTGGCACCAGAGCCCTCTGAGAGAGGGCTCACAAAACTACAAATCCCAGAATCCCATAACACTGGTGGCAGTTAAAACGGTGTCAGACTGCATTGTTTTTGCAGTGCAGATTATACCTGAGAGTTAAACAGCTGCACAACAGGCAGAAATGTGGCCTGTACCCCAGAACTCCCAGAATTCCATAGCCCTGAGCCAGAAAGAGAGTTAAAGCGCTTCCAAACCGGGTTATTTCCCCAGTGTGGATGCAGCCTTGGCTTTTAACCAAGCTCTTGGCAAAGAACAGAGAGATTATCATTACTATTACTATGATGATCTCCCTGCCCTCACCTGTCGTGGCCTCCCTGGCCCTTGACCTGGACAGGCACCAACTGACTGAAGAGAGTCTCCGCCGCCATCTTGGGCTCCTTTGAGTTTGGCGCCGCTCTCCCGCTGAGAGCAAAGGAGGAGGAGAGGCCTAAGAGAAGGAGGCGGTGCTTCTAGTCTCAGCCCCAATGGCTGGCTGCAACCGACAGCCCAGACAAAATGGCCGCCGGGGCTGCTTGTCTTTCCTTCCCCAGCACTAGCCTTTGCACGAGGGAAGGAGGAGGAGGACCCCGACTAGTTGCAGTAGAGTTGGAAGAGACCCCCTTTGGACACATGGCTCCAGTTTGTCATTGCCCTTCTCTGAGGCTGAGAGAGTGTGACTCTCCCAAGGCCACTCATTGGGATTCATGGCCAAACCCAGGTCTCCAGAGTCCTACTAGTCACTTTATTGAGGGAAAGAAAGATCAGCTGTTAAATGCAGCATAGCACTGCTATGGGATCCTGGGATTTGTAGTTTTACAAGGTCATCAGCCTTCTCTGCCAAAGAGTGCTGTACGTCCCAGGATTCTGTAGGCTGGAGCAATGGCAGTTAAAGTGGTGTCAAACTGCATTATTTCTGCAGTGTAGACACACCCTCAGCTTCTACGCAAGGGAGACAGATAGGAACCCACAACATTTGCAACATAGAATTAATGCAGTTTGACATGCCTTTTGCTGCCATGGCTCAAGGCTATGGAAT
>NW_024810739.1:0-2876 GCF_019175285.1 Sceloporus undulatus | reverse complement strand
GCCTCTTCCTTAAGGCATTCCTCGATGTTGCTGGGTCTGCCTGATGGCTCCCTCTGAGGCCGAGATGACAGTTGAAGAGGGAGGGGCCTCTTCCTTCAGGCAGTCCTCGATGTTGCTGGATAGAGTCAGAACACTGAACATAAATGTTAAGTAACTTGTTCCCACGGATAAGAAGGCAACAACAAAAATATAAGAACAAGAGACCTCTTCCACAAGATCTGAGAAATCAAAGGGACATTTAAACCAAGAGTGGGGATGCTTTACCTGACCAAGCATGAAAAGATGATGAAAACAATACATGGAAGAACTATATAAAATATATGAGATGAAAGAATGATAGAGTCAGTTAAGGAAGAACCATATGGAGATGAACTTCAAATTTTAGAAAATGAAATGTAATCTGCACTCAGAGCATTAGGAATAGATGGAGTACCAAAAGAACTGCTTCAGTTTACAGAGACAAAGGCAAAGTGCAAAGACAGGTTTACAGTTGAACATTAAGGCCGAAACATATGGGCCAAATAAAGCGGTTTCTGGCCACTTCGGGGTTGTGGCGTTTAGGTGATGCACGGCCCAACATGGTCAGATGCTGCTCCGAGGCCTTCTAAGGTAGCCTAAAGTCGCTCCTGCCAGTGGCTCATTTGGTACTGTGGCAGTGGTCTACTTTGGGAGTGGGTCATCCAGTTGCTTCAGCCCCGGGGTGATCGGGGACAGAACAGCCTCTGGCCGCTCCTTTTGGCCTGTCTGCTTCACCCCAAAGAAAACAAAAATAATGACCACAGATTAATTACATAAGTTTAACACAGAGAATGAAGACATTTTTCATATCTTAGCTCGTTTATTAATTAGAAAGGAGATTGCAATCAAGAAATCAGGAAAAGACGGGGGCTTGGAAGGGCAGTTATGAAGGAACTAGACAAGATTCTGAAGTGTAAGGATTATTTTCACAGCCATTGTAAAGTTACGATTGTCCATGCCATTGTAGTTTCCATTTCAGTGCCTGTTTTTGAAAACTAGACAATGAAGAAAGCTGATAGTAAGAAAATCAGCACATTTGAAATGTGGTACTTGAAAAGAGTTCTATGAATGCTGTGAACTGCTACACAAAAACAAATAAATGGAGCAAATGAAGTCTTAGCTCTCCCTAGAAGCCAAGATGATGAAAGTGAGATTGTCGTCCTTGGTCATATCATGAGAAGACATAACTCACTAGAAAAGACAATAATGCTGAAGGTGGTAGAAAAAAGAGGAAGATTGCATTCCAGAGGGATAGACTCAATCAAAGAAGCCAGGGCCCTGAATGAGTCTTCAACATCTGAACAGGGCTGTTGACGACAGGGTGACCTGATCTCTAATTCATAGGGTCGCCATAAATCAAAGTTGATTTGATGGCTGTTAACAACAATAAATAAACAAATGAAATGCACACAGACCAATGTGTGTTTTCAAAAAGTTTTTTAGACAAAGCTATTACTAATACACATGAATTAGTGGATTTCTAGGCAAGATCATAACATTAGTCCAAAACACACTGCAGAAATAATACAATATGAGACCACTTTAACTGCCTTGTCTCAATGCTAACAAATTATGGAAACTGTAATTTTGTGTGACATTTAGACTTCTCTGTTAGAGAGCTCTGGTGCCACAGCAAACTACAATTCCCAGAATTCCAGAGCCCTGAGCCAGGGCAGTTAAAGCTATCTCAAACAGGGTTATTTCTGCAGTGTGTTTTGGACCACTGAGTCTCATTCCAACAAAAGAATGGGCTATTTTTTCCTGTTATTTTTACTGGATAGTACAAATCAAAGACATTTAAACTATTTTCGAAAATAAATGCATGTTTAAATGATTAACTTAGTATGTTATGTCAAGTCTTATACAGTTTAATGAGTAATAATTGTTATAAAAAATACCAAATTTAATTATAGTATCACAGGCTTACACTGAACCACAAAATCTGGTAAGAGTATGTTAAGAAGTCTAATTTAAACCATGTAGTTTCAGCTTAATCTCTGGAACCCTTTAATTTGCTGGCTTTCTTTTTTTAAACAGGGAGGACTGGGAAAATTTTGTTGTGATATCCTCCAAACTCTCTTTTAGGGTACGCCATTAGCCTGAGCTTCGTACCTGGACATGTAGTACAGTACAATATAGGATACTGTATTCTTCCAAACAAAACAAAAATTTGGAGCTCTTATTGCTGATGTAGCTTCAAATGCAAAACCAGCTCAAGAATCTTGAGGCATCTTGAAGAGCAAAACAATTAATTTCTGCAAATGTATAGAGCTACTTTAGTTACATAAAGCTTATTTCAGTAAGCAGTTTTCTCCCATGAATGCTTAAGCCCTAGTAAATATGGTAACCTTCAAGAAACCATAGCTGTGTTGGCGAACATATGGCATGCATGCCAGCATGGACACGCATAACCTCTTCGTGGGCATGCCGTCACTGCTGCCATGAACGTGGGTGGAGCATGCGCGCAACACATGATGTGGAGCTGTCCGTGAGCTTGTGCGCCCGGCTCACCAGGCCCAGTGCTGGGAAAGGCTCCAGAGGGCAGTGCTGCTGCCCTCAACTGGGGAGGAGCAGGCCAAGGGAATGTGCTGGCCCTGGCCAGGTGCATGGCCAAGGTGCTGGAGACCTATAGTGTCGCTGCCTGCCTGGCCCAACTCTGTCCAGAGGAGTTGTAGGAACTGGCCGAGAGCTTTGCCCTCAGCTCCCACTGCTGCTGTCTCTGTGGCAGGGGAACAGCAAGAAGAGCAAAAACAACAACAACAAAAAAAAAACCTCTTCCTCCATCAATGACTTGGATGACAGAATTGGGAGCATACAGTCGCGCCTCGCCATACGCTGCCTTTTTATAGGCGGCTTTG
>NW_024810738.1:0-2876 GCF_019175285.1 Sceloporus undulatus | reverse complement strand
CAGCCCAGGCACAATCCCAGCAGCTCACCTTCCTTGGATGCTGTTGTGGCATTGGTCTCCTCTTCCTCTTCTTCAACCTGTTCATGTCTTGACTCTTCTTGTGCATTTCTGGCCAGGGAGCCATTGGAGGAGCCAGGGCTGGGAGCTCTTGTGGTGATCTCCTTGAGGCCCTGGATCAGGCCCTGGAGGGGGCTGCCCTCAGTTGCTGCCTCTGTCCAGAGAAAGACCCACACCAGGGATGTCAGCAGTCAAGCCCTAGAGCTCCTGGGTGTCAAATCCAGAACTTGGAAAAGTTCCCTGGTTTTGGGCTGTAATTCCCAGACGCAGATCCACACGGCGCGGCCTTTCAGGAGCAAAAAGAAGCTGCTGCCATTTGGGCACTCTGACACCCGTGTGCCATCATGGTGCACCCCGTGTGGACAGGTGCACACCATAATGGCACATGGGCAGCGAAAGTAAGGCTGGGCACATGTGGAGGCCCAGTCCTATCTAGCCTTATGTTTGGCCCCAGGCCGGCACCAACTGCCGGTCTGTTTAGGGCCTTAGTCTTCCAGAGAAGCTGCACCCAAGCCAATGTGGGCAGGTACTGAGAATTCTCTGTTAGCGAATACTAGGCCTGGAGACCAGAGGAGTATATCTGAATTCACTAGCAGAAAGAATTATAAGTACTTCTCACAAATCTTCAAATCTCAGGATACTGGAGGATGGAGCCATGGGTGCTAAAGGGGTATGAAGCTGCTATAAGTGCACAGCGTGGGCCTCCTCATCCCAGCACAGAGGGATGCAGGCTTTATAACACACACAAGACACACATACACGTTAGTGTATATTTGTGTTGAAAATGTTCAGATGTGACAATGGTTGCTAAAGTTTAAAATTGTTTGCAGCTGAAGACCAAAGCCTAGGCCGCAGACGGAATGTCCAAGGACAACGAAACAAGACAAAATGTAAACAAAATGCATTAACACACATCTTTTTACTTTTGGGATTTCAGCAACAATGCATTTCTGACATCACTTTATTTGCACAATTGCATGTGATACTCATTTGTGCAACTACTTGCCATTTCCGCTTCAGTCTGATAAGCTAAAGCGCAAAATGAACTCAGGCTTGCTAGAGAGGTTAAAAACAACAAAAATGGCTTTTTTGGATATGTCCGCAGCAAAAGTAAGAAGGAGGAAATGGTAGGGCCACTGAATGGATAAGATGGCAAAATGCTAACAGAAGACAGAGAAAAGGCAGAATTACTCAACACCTTCTTTGCCTCCGTCTTCTCAAAAAAGGCAAAGGGAGCTCAACCTGAGGATAATGGAGCAGAGGACAGAATAGGGGCATTTCAGCACAGAATAAGTAAAGAGATAGTAGAGGAACACCTCGTTAATCTAAATGAATTTAAGTCTCCAGGACCAGATGAACTCCATCCAAGGGTATTAAAAGAACTGGCAAATGTCATATCAGAGGCATTGGCAATAATCTTTGAAAACTCCTGGAAAACAGGAGAAGTGCCAGCCGACTGGAGGAGGGCAAACGTTTTCCCCATCTTCAAAAAGGGAAAAAAAGAGGATCCCAACAATTATCGTCCAGTTAGTCTGACATCGATCCCAGGAAAGATTCTAGAGCAGATCATTAAACAGAGAGTCTGTGAACATCTAGAAGGCAATGCGATAATCACAGAAAGTCAACACGGGTTTCAGAGAAAGAAGTCATGCCAGACAAATCTGATCTCCTTCTTTGATAAAATGACCAGCTTGGTAGATGAAGGGAATGCTGTGGATGTAGTATATCTTGATTTCAGTAAGGCCTTTGACAAGGTTTCCCATGACATTCTTGCAAACAAGCTTGTAAAATGTGGGCTAGACAAAGGAACTGTTACATGGATCTGTAATTGGTTGACCGGCCGAAGCCAAAGGGCGTTCAGCAATGGCTCCTTTTCCTCCTGGAGAGAAGTGACCAGTGGGGTCCCACAGGACTCTGTCCTGGGCCCAGGGCTATTCAACATCTTTATCAATGACCTGGATGACAGAATTGGGAGCATACTTATCAGATTTGCAGATGACACCAAATTAGGGGGAATAGCTAATACTCCAGAGGACAGGATCAAGATTCAAAATGACCTGAATAGACTAGAAAGCTGGGCCAAAGCTAACAAAATGAAATTCAACACGGAGAAATGTAAGGTATTGCACTTAGGGCAGAAAAATAAAATGCACAGATATAGGATTATGGGGGAGACCTGGCTGAATGAAACTACGTGTGAAAGGGATCTAGGAGTCCAAGTAGACCACAAGTTGAACATGAGTGAACAGTGTGATGCGGCAGCTAAAAAGGCCAATGCTATTTTAGGCTGCATCAATAAAAGTATAGTGTCTAGATCAAGAGAAGTAATAGTGCCACTGTATTCTGCTTTGGTCAGGCCCCACCTAGAATATTGTGTCCAGTTCTGGGCACCACAATTCAGAAAGGACATTGAGAAACTGGAGCGTGTCCAAAGGAGGGCGACAAAAATGGTGAAGGGTCTGGAAACCATGCCCTATGAGGAACGACTTAGGGAGCTGGGGATGTTTAGCCTGGAGAAAAGAAGGTTAAGAGGTGATATGATCACCCTGTTTAAATATTTGAAGGGATGTCATATTGAAGAGGGAGCAAGCTTGTTTTCTGCTGCTCCAGAGAACAGGACCCGGAACAATGGATGCAAGCTGCAGGAAAAGAGATTCCACCCCAACATTAGGAGGAATTTCCTTACAGTAAGGGCTGTTTGACAGTGGAACAAACTCATTCCTCAAAGTGTAGTGGAGTCTCCCTCCTTGGAGGTCTTCAAACGGAGGCTGGATGGCCATCTGTTGGGGATGCTTTGATTTGGATTTCCTGCATGGCAG
>NW_024810737.1:0-2876 GCF_019175285.1 Sceloporus undulatus | reverse complement strand
CAAAGGTCCCCGGGTATTGAAATTTTTTCACTTTTCCCAAAGGTCCCCGGGTATGGAAATTTTTTCACTTTTCCCAAAGGTCCCCGGGTATGGAAATTTTTTCACGTTTCCCAAAGGTCCCCGGGTATGGAAATTTTTTCACTATTACCAAAGGTCCCCGGGTATGGGAATTTTTTCACTTTTCCCAAAGGTCCCAGGGGCCATCTGTTCAGCCTCTCAGTGATCAAGAAGACCTGGCACAAACCTGGGTGAAGTCCTGCAACCAATCAGTGGCTAGCAGGATGGGACTGTGACAGGCACTCCCTGCTACACTGTTGCTAAATGCCAAGCTGGGGCCCCATGGAAGATCTGAAAAGGTAATATCCAGTTATTCATATGTGACCAACAGGATGCTGGTTAGTCATACTCTTAATACAAAATAGGTAACTTGTCTTATCATACTTTGCATATTGAGTGCAAACTTTGTTGTTGTGTGCCTTCAAATTGTTCTTCAACTAAGGAGAACCTATCATGGGGTTTTCTTGGCAAGATTTGTTTGGAAGGGGTTTGCTTTTGTCTTCCTCTGAAGTCGAATGTGATTTGTCCAAGGCCTTCTAGTGGATTTCCAGGGCATCAATTATGAAAAGCATGTGTATGTAAGAATAAACATGTCTTAGTTTTATCTTTTTAAATTTTAAGCTGCGTTGTATCCCATTTTGGGAGAAAGGCGGTATATAAATCCAATCAAGCAATCAATCAATACAGAAGCCAAGTGAGGAATGACTGATGCCATAATATTATACTGTTTAAAAAAGGACAGCATAAATTATTTATTTTGAGGATTTATATCCCGCCTTTCTCCCACAATGGGATGACTTGAAGGCACACAACAACACAAGGGGGTCTTTGCTTTTACAAGTATACACTCTTCATAATGGACGCTCTTGGAATATTATTTTGTACTTGATTACAATCATGAACAATACTTTTTCCAATGCTGATTTTAAACATAAAACATACTGCTATGCTTGTAGATGGTTTTGAGGACAAATATGAACTTGTTAACAAACAAATATATTACTAATGTTTACTAAAATAAGGTTATTTACTTAAAAATGATACATTGACATAAAGTTGTGTACAGAACAAAGTAATTCATGGTAAACTTAAGGCACCTTTTAAATCAGATGCTATACAAAGACATTTAGCCTGTTACATTTAAAAACGTTCTACACTTCTGACATATATAACAAAAAGAGTATGATCATAATGCTCATTTCACCCTCTCTTTTTTATTTACAGTTTCTATAGGTCAGCTACATTATTCTCTCTGTATACAATATAGTACATTTTTTATATTGAGCACATATAGGTAAGAGCACAGAACATGATACAATTTGTGGGCTTCTATATTGCATTCAGGGGTACTATAGGACAAGGCAACTTATTCAATGAGATGACTTTGGAGAAAAGTTAAGTAGTGTTCACACCACATTTTATGTAAGCCTATAGTTTTGGAAGGAACACAGCAGGAACTTTGATACACACTTGCTAGAGGGCTGCATAGGAATATTCATCTTAAAACAACCACTTCCCATTCTTTTTGCTGAGGCTTGTACAACAAAGGTTACTGATACAGGGAGGGAACTTAGGATCTCTACATACTCATGAATGCAGGAAAGAAACAAGATTTTCCATCTAGCTGCACATGGTAGCATGGTATCAACATATATGCTTAGAGTTTGGACCGCATGGAGAAGGGGACCCTGAAAATGAGAGGCATTTGGCAAACAGACATGGCAAACTGAGCACATATTTGACAAAAGAAAAAGGTATTGGAAGGGTCTATAACAAAGCTAATTCTTGAATACAATCCTGTTACACCAAGAAGCAGGTGAAACCCACTACTCAGGAATTTACAGAGGCTTTCCATGGCAAATAAAGCTAGTACAGTATATTGGTTTTCATTGCATCAGTAAGATCATAACTCTTTCTGCATGACCTGGAACTGTGGCACACTAAAAACAAGCAAGCAAAATAAATGCAAAACCAAATAACACACACCTCAAATTCTTGTCTACAGATTTCTAGGTTCGTAAACATGACAATGATTAATCTGAGAAAAATAAGTTATCATTCAGTTTGAGTAGAAATTTAATTACAACATTGAGGTTGGCACCCGATACAATATCTACGAAATCATAAACTGCACTTATGATTCCCCAATTTTGGGGGTTCAGTTTTTGGGATTTATTTATGGCTGTTAGTCTACCTCTTAGGCCAGGCAGTATTCCTACTGAAGGGTTTCTGAGGCAATACATATTGGGGTGCTGGGAATGGATGACTGTGGTACTTTCCCAGCTGTGGGGAACACTGAGACAAACAACTGTGGCTGGGTCCAAGGAATCTCTCCAGCTGCCTGTCCCCACATATCCTGCAACAGGAGAGTGCTGTAGTTATTTCCCATCGCTGTGGTAATTTTGGGGTTGGGGCACTGCCTGGCTCAAGAGACAGGTTTCTGAAGGCTGGCAGCAGGAGAAGTAGCTACTATGATGGAACTCCTTATTGTAGCTGTGTCTGATGATGCAGGATCTTGGCTACAGGATCTTAGTTTTAGGAGCAGATTAGAATAAGTAAAAACTGCAAAGAAAAGTCTGCATTCATTCTCATCTGGCTTGCATGTTTTTACTGCAAAATGAATTTGATATTTGAGTCAATTTGTTAACCCTTGCCAACCTTTCTCATTGATATATGGGACAGCTGGGCCATCTACATCAGATGTTATTGTTAACTGTTCTTGCGTCAAACCCAATTCATGGCAACCCTGTGGATGAGACCTCTCTAAGCCCTACTCTGCTTAGGTCCTGCAGATTCATGCCGTGACCTCTCTGATTGAG
>NW_024810736.1:0-2876 GCF_019175285.1 Sceloporus undulatus | reverse complement strand
GGACTGACTTCCCATTGCCCGAAATTGCGTGTGGAAGTCTATCACCCCATGGTCGTGTTCGGATTGCCATTGGATTATACTTCCAATTTTCCTTGTCTGATAATGTCTAATGAATCCGAAAAGGCACAAGACGCTAAATCCAAGTTAGGATCATAGTTGAACAAGACTTTGTGTGTATGTGTGTGTGTGACAATCTTTCGGTGCGACAGCACAACTTTCTGCACCAAAAATGATGTTTTCTGCAAAAAAGCAACCTTGCGCAATTTCGGCGCTGGATCAATCTCAAACTGAGGAGGTTCTCGTCATCCCAGGCTTCCTTCTCTACACGGTTTCTTGACATTTCAGAGCCATAAAATTGCAGACTCCAAGGGCCATTCAATCCAAGCCCCTGGAAGACACAACCCAAATACCCCTATTCTCCCAGGTGCAACTTTGGATGTTACCCGGTTCCTCATGTCCGGAGTTGCACCTGTGCGTCCCTCCTCCGATCGAAGCAGAAGCAGGTTGCGTTGGCGCCTTGTGCGCATTTCACAGGCGCATACCTTTTTGCCTCGAGGATTTGCACAAAGCTCCTGCCCCGGGAAATAAAAGGTTAATTAAAAGCAGGTCCCTTCCTTGTCCTCTTTGGCTGATGGCTGGGATGGCTGCCAGGGAAGGTTAAAAAACCACCCGCTTTGTGTAGGTTGCAAGGGAAAAGAAGGAGGGAGCAGGTGGTTGGACGGGTGAAAATTTACAGCCGGTTGCAGGGAAAGTCACAGTTCAGCTGTTCTCTGGGAGCAAGTGCTCATGGGAACAGGGCCTGTCCCCTTTCAAAGCCGGAAGATTGATGAAGCCTTCGCTCCCGCCAACTGTAAATATACAGCCAGCCCTTGTCAGATCAGGGATGGAGCATCGCAAGGCCTGGCGGCCCAGAGGTCTGGCCTGGGGATTGTGGGGACGCTCATCCCACCTCGACACATGCGCGCATACAACAAATAGGTTCCCTTGAGCTGAAAAGATAAAATAAAATACAGGAGCCGATCAAATCAACCAAGTTCTTTAGGCACAGGGTCACTTCGCTCATGCGCTTGAAATGTTAAGTGGAAAAACCTACACATGGGTGAAAACGGCACCATGGATCAGAGACATGTAGGTGTCTGCCCAAAACCGGTGTGATGTTGTGGCTTCATAGAATCATAGAGTTGGAAGAGACCACAAGGGCCATCCAGTCCAACCCCATTCTGCCATGCAGGAACTCTCCGTCAAAGCATCCCCATTGACAGATGGCCATCTAGTCTCTGTTTAAAGACCGCATTCAGATTCCAGGAGACCAGGGTTCGAATCTTCGCTCCGGAGTGAAAACTTGGGCACCTTAGAGGAACGGCAAACCACCTCGGAAGAAGTCTTGCCAAAGAAAACCGCCAATGAGATGGTCGCCAAAGTCAAGAGCCAACTTGAAGGCATCTATCAATGGTTCTAGCATGGGATAGTCATTTGAAGGTTGGACTCCAGAAGACGAGGGTTCAAATCTCCACTTGGCCATGGAAACTCACTGTTTGAACTTGGGCGCCTTAGAGGGACGGCAAACCTCCTCGGAAGAAGTCTTGCCAAAGAAAACCGCCCGTGAGAAGGTTGCCATAAGTCAAGAGTCAACTTGAAGGCATCTATCAATGGTTCTAGCATGGGATAGTCATTTGAAGGTTGGACTCCAGAAGATGAGGGTTCAAATCTCCACTTGGCCATGGAAACTCACTTTTTGAACTTGGGCACCTTAGAGGAATGGCAAAGCTCCTCGGAAGAAGTTTTGCCAAAGCAAACCACCCTTGAGAGTGTCGCCGAAAGTCAAGAGTCAACCTGAAGGCATCTATCCATGGTTCTAGTGTGGTATAGCCATTTGATGACTCCAGAAGGTCCTCACTTGGCCATGGAAACTTGGTGGAGCCTCCTTCTTTGGAGGTTTTTAAACAGAGGCTGGATAGTGTGTATTCCTGCATGGCAGGGGCTTGGCCCTTAAGGTCTCTTCCAACTCTACGATTATACGATTCCATGATCATTGAATACTAAAGTTAGGATTGTCCATGCCATCGTATTTCCCATTTCTATGGATGGTTGCGAAAGCTGGACAGTGAAGAAACCGGATAGGAAGAGAACTCATTTCAGAGATATTGTTGGAAAGACGTTCTATGGATACCATGGATTGTTTAAAAGGGAAATAAATGGGTCCTAGAGCAAATCAAGCCTGAACAATCCCTAGAAGCCAAAAGGACTGGTCAAATCATATTTTGGTCATATCATGAAAGGAAACAACTCAGTTGGAAAGACTATAATGCTTGGTAAAGTTGAGAGAGCGGCAGAACAAAATGACCCTAAGAAGAGCATCAAGGAAATATCTATTGGGTTGCACAAAGTGCCCCAACCAGACGTATGAAGATGACAAAACACCAGAAGTCAATAGCTGTCGGCCCAAATATCGGACGCACAAAACCCTCTGTGTTTTTCCAAAGCGTGGAAACCTTTGCAAAAGATTGTCCCAAAGGCGTGACGACACCAAGCGAGAAAGAGCTTTGAACCTTGGACTCTTCAAATTTGGAAACTGGGGGGACCTGAGAAATACCCCCATATTCCCCAATGGGAGAACTGGTGTTCACCCGGCCTAAGACCCCTGTGCCTCTTCCTCCTCTTAACAAGCCTTTAATTGAGATGTAACGGAGGAGTTATTGTATGTTAAATAAATACTAATTGATTATTTTAAATATATGTGCCAGGGGTTTAACAGCTAAGCAATGAACCTCTTACCATTAACGGGGCTGTTAAACGTCAATTATTATGGTTTTATAATCAATGGATAGTTAAGAGGGCTTAATTTCCTCCACTTAGGTTCAATGGGTCAGCGTTTT
>NW_024810735.1:0-2876 GCF_019175285.1 Sceloporus undulatus | reverse complement strand
CCCCCCCCCCCAGTTCCTGGGCTTTTTGGGGTCCCCTTCTACGCCCCTCAAGGGAGGGAGGGAGGCGTAGAGGAGGGACCCCTAAATACCCTCCAGTGGGGTCTGGGGGTCTCTTCCGATGCCCCTCATGGTTGGGAGGGAGGGGGTTTGGAGGGCCTCCCTTCTTTGCCCTCCATTGGGGTTCAGGGGTCTCTTTCGATGTCCCTCCAGGTTTTGAGGGAGGGAAGGGGCAACGGTTGGGGAGAGGACGGGGGCTAGGAGGGGGAGCCCCCCAATGCCCTCCGGTGGGTCTCTTTCGATGTCCCTCAAGGTTTCGTGGGAAGAAGGCATGCAAGGGTTGGGGGGCGAGGGAATGTGGGGCAGGGGCTCACCCCAAAGCTCCTTCTTCGCCCCCCTGGAGGGATACAGTGGCTGGGGGAAGGGAAGGAGAAAAGGGGGAGGGGATGCCCAGGGAAGGGGAGGGGGTCAGTGGGGAAGGAGGACCCCAAAGTGCTGGGTTTGGGGGGGAGTCCCCCCTCTAGGCCATTCCAGGGCCATAGGGATACAGTGGCTGAGGGGCTTAAGGGAGAGGGGGGGCTGGAGGGGGTTTGGGGGGCTTCTATGCCTGGAAAGATCTTGTTGCCTGAAGGGATGCGATGGTTGGGGGGAGGAAAGGAGAGGGAAGGGGTTTGGAGGGCGTCCAGGGGAAGGGAGCAGGCGGTACCCCAGTTTTTTGGGGGGATCCCCTTCTGTGTCCTTGGCTTCCTTTCATCCTGAAGAGCCTCCCATCCTCCTGAGGCAAACTTTCCCCAGCCTCCCCGTTTATTGGGGGGGGGGTCCTTCTTTCTCACCCCCAAAAAAGAAACTTGAAGGAGGGCCTCCTGGTCCCAGTTCTCCCAAAGCCAGCCAGGGAGGGAGGGAGGAAGGGAAGGAAGGCAAGGCGAAAGAGAGGAGCAGCTTCAAAGGCGACGCTTTCCACCCTCCGCACTAGGTTTTGGCGGTTTCGTTTCGCGATTGCCTTTCTTGCTTGCCTCCCCGAAGGCACAGCCCCTTCCAGCCAGGCGCCAGGGGTTTTTTTGGGGGGGGGGCAAAGATCCCTCCAGAAAGTCCAAAGGATTTCTTTTAAAACCAACCGAAACATAAATGTTAAAAAGGGATTCTAGGACGGATCTGTGTCCAGTGATCTCTAGGGATGCGAGGGCGACATGTTTGCAGAGATATAGGTATATATACATGTACATGTACATATACATAGGTTTGCAGATACATACATGTTTGCACACACACACATTTCGAGGGGCTCTGCTCGCCTTCTTGCTGCGATGAGGAACAAACAGATCAACCGGAGTCCTTTTCCTTTCGTTCCGTCTTCGCGATCTTGCGACCTGTATTTTGGGCACTTTGTCTGGTCCAATAAAAGAGATCAGTGCTGTGGATTTGGGGTGTTGTTGTACTTTAGGGTTGCTTTGGATGTTGTCACATTTCCTCGCGTGTGTGAGTGTCTGTGAACATCCTTGGCTTGCTTTGGATGTTATTAGATTTTGAGTTGATAGATACGTGTGTGTTTGTGAATATCGTTGATTTACCTTGGATGTTGTTATACTTTCTCACATGTGTGTGTGTGTGTGTGTGTGTGAACCTCCTTGGTTTACTTTAGATTGTGTCTGTGAACATCCTTGGTTTGCTTTGAATATCATTATGCTTTCTCACATGTGTGTGTGTGAACATCATTTCTTTAGATGTTATACTTTCTCACATGTGTCTCTGTGTTTGTGAACATCGAAGGTTTGCTTTGGATGTTACACTTCCTCCCATAGGTCTGTGTGTGTGTGTGAACCCCCTTCCTTTGCTTTGCTTTGCTTTGCTCTGCCTTCTTCCTTTGGCGAAGCGCGTGACTTTGTGCGTTTAGTTTCTGTTTCCTTCAATCCGGATCAAGGTCTCTCTCTGTCTGCACCCCTCCCTTTCACGATCTCACTCCGATTTAAGGCTGGTTGGGTTTTCTTCCTCCCTCCCTTCCTTCTAAACTCACTGATGGGAATAAAACAAAAATCAAATAGTCCCCAATTTTGCTTGCAAAATAAAAATGCGAGATCGGAGCCTGTTTTGCTTTCTGCAAGGAAAGCCTCCGCATCCCTTGACCTCTGGAAGGAGTAAAGCCCTTGTAAAGGATCGGAGGAGGTTTCCTCTCGAGTAAACCACATCCTTCCTCCGACTCTCTTTGACCTTTTTTCTTCCATTTTCTTTTTTTTTGGGGGGGGGGAGGAAATAAATCAGGGATTCCTTTCGAAACCCGACGACAGCAGAAGAAGTTCAAGGGCTTTTGAAGGGTGGGGCTATTTTGGGGGAGGGGGACAGTTCTTTTCCTATTGGGGTCGATGTGCATTTTGCAACCCTCTCAACCACGCAGTCCTTGCAAATAATTCACTTCGTTGGGGATTTATTGGCATATTGCTGTTTTGCAGCCCTTGCAACGTTTCGTTATCGGAGGCTGCAAAATTGCTCTCTGGCCTCTGTCCCTCCACCACAAAATTAAATTAAATTAAATATATAAAATTAAAATTAAATAAAATATATAAAATTAAATATATAAAAAGTAAAAGTAAAATAAAATATATAAAATTAAAATGAAATATAAAATATAAATCATTAAAATTGAATATGTAAAAATTAAATATATAAAAAATACAAGTAAAATAAAATATATAAAATTAAAATGAAATATAAAATATAAACATTAAAATTAAATGTATGAAATTAAAATTAAACATATAAAAATAAAATAAAACATATTAAAAATACAATTAAATTAAATATATAAAGTTAAACTAATATATATAAGATTAAAATGAAATATATAAAATTAAAATAAAATGAAATATATAAAATTAAACTAATAT
>NW_024810734.1:0-2877 GCF_019175285.1 Sceloporus undulatus | reverse complement strand
GCTCGACTCAGGCCTGCATCCTTCCGAGGTTGGTTTTTTGTACAAGGGTTTTGAGGCAAATGAATTTTACACACACACACAGGCCTAGAGTGTGAAAGGCATGATCCAAAATGTTCAAAACCTCTCATAATCTTATCCAGTGGAATGAGGTTTCCCAGTGAAGATTTACCTCCCTAAGATGTAATCCATAAACCATCTATGCATAGTATTTTTATTCTCACTTATATTTCTTAGATTTTATGCAGCAGTGGTGAGAAGTTGCTTGCAAGATTTTGGAAAATAAAGCAAATCTAGACTCTACTTTTCTCCCAGAGTCTCCTGTTTATGAGTGTAATGTTATACTATACATGCCCGCAAAGACCTGCCCAGAAGCATTCAGATCTTATCTTTAGCACTATACGTAGATCTAGCGCCATCAGCCAACATGGTACATTGGTTAGATTGCAGAGCAGGGTTCTGTATTGTGATGCTGTATTGCTCTGAAGCTTCAGGGTACCTCAGTGTCATAAGCATAAACCCTGCTCTGAGTTTCTTTGAGAACAGGTACAGTTCTGATGTGGCAAACTGATAGATCTAATGCCAGGTAACAAATGGAGGAGTATACAAATGCTTCCTTCTTTTCAAAAGAGGTATATCCCTCCTGCACCTGAATGACATAGTATGATAAAGTCTATCCTCTAGACAAGTTACAAACAGGTTTTTTTGAAATGTTACACAATGGAAACGATATGAAGAGAGGAGTAGCACAGTTTGTCTCAGTGGCAGGAATAATTGCCTGCCCCCACACCCAGCTGTTTGACTACAACTCCAACAGTTCATCACCATCTACTGATCAAGACTATAATCCAGCAACATCTGGACTGCACAGTGCCCATCCCTGCATTATTCAAGACATTCTTAATGCATGTTAAAGCCCAACACTGTAGTGTAACCTTTTATAGCAATAGCTATACCGCTTATCAGTGCATTTAAGCACTCCCTAAGCGGTTTACAAAGTGTAAGCTAATTGCCCCCAACAATTTGGATACTCATTTTAGCAACCTCCTCGGAAGGATGCAAGCCTGAGTCAAGCTTGAGCCCTTTTGCTGGTATTCAACTCACAACCTTGTGGTTTGTGAGTGAGTGGCTGCAGTACAGGCATTTAACCACTGTGCCACCTAATAATGTGATCTGTAGTGTAAAAACATTTATGTTTAAGTTGTTTCTGACTTATGGCAACCCTAAGGCGAAACTACCATGGGTTTTCTTGGTAAGCTTCTTCCGAAAGGGTTTGCCATTACAGTGCGCCCTTACTCTACGCAGGGGATCCGTTCCAGATTCCCCTGTGTAAAGCAAATTCCGCCTATGCTCGAGCCCCATTTAAATGAATGGGGCTTGTGCACGTGACAGTGCAGTGATGCGCACACACCATGGCTGCGCACTCCATTGTTCCCTATGGAACGCACCGCTCCTTCTCCCCGCACGGCTTTCAGCATATCTGAAAGATGCATAAAGCACACCTGCATACGACACAGGTGCACTGTACTATCCTCTGAGGCTCAGAGTGTGTGACTTCCCCAAGGTCACCCAGTGGGTTACTATGGTCAAACAGATTCAAACCCTGACTACCACCAGAATCATACATAGGCTAACACTCAAATCACTACACCATGCTAGTTCTTAATATTTATGTTATACTAAATCAATTAGTTTTTAGTGCCACAAGACTGTTTTCTGTTTTAGCTGCAACTGACTAACATGGCTCCTAGCCCTCTGGAAACATGTCACACTCAGAATTCATGCTAAGGAGGTACAGGATAGGTATGCTTGCTTAGAGGTAAAGACTTAGCTCCTGCTAGTAGTGCACCTCTACTGAATCAACCTTGGTGAAGAAGTTATAACAGGGTGCCTTTCCCCTTTGTTCCTGCATTGCAATGGATTTATAATTAGACTAACAGCATTTGCAAAAGCTTTAAGCAATTGTTGTCAGTACCACCTCCTCTCAATTGCAGAATTAGCAAGCAGCTGTCACAAAGTGGTTAACTTCTTCTAAGGGCCCCAAAGAGAACTACAAAACAGCCTTTGAACCGCTGTTCCATTTAACAACATACAAACACATGCAGCCATCCAGACAAAGCTTCCTTTCACTTATTAGAAGGCACTGTAGTCATTCAGCTAGCATACGGTTATGAATACTGAGTGGATGAAAAATTCCAGTTAACATTGCGCAGATTTCTTTTTCAAGTGCAAACACCTATTGTAAAACAATGAAATGTTAAGCCAGCAATTTGTTGGTAACAATCAATGCACGGCTTATGGCATGGGAAAGGAGATCCTTGTACAGAGCCATCAACTGAATATACATTGCCTCCAATTTGGGGAGCAAAAACGGAGGGAACTTAATTTTGGTTACCCTAATAATTTACTTCAGAGCCACTCCATGTTCCATACTTTCTTCTGCAGTTGCTTTGTATTACAGCGGCATCTATCTTTTCTGTCTGCTTCTACCAGTGTTTATCCCCTCTCCTGCTCAAGAGCCCTTTCTCTACTTTTACTCACCCCTCACCCTCTCTCTATCTCACTCTCTCTCACACACTTTCTCTTCCATAGAAGGCAAGCCATTACATGGATACTCAATAAAAAGTGTCGGAAGGTATTTGAAAAGGATGACATACAAGATAATTCATCATAGAAGATCAAATAACCTTTTTCGAGCCCACTTTTCATCATGAAACCCACTGATAAACTCATTTCTGCAATGTGCATTCCTATATGCATAATATATCTTGTTCTGCATTATTTATTCTGGCCAATCAAGTCCTGGCAAAGAATAAGAAGCTATTTAGTCAATGCACCCCAGCTACTAGAAATCTTACTGAGCAAGTTGGGCCTGTTACA
>NW_024810733.1:0-2877 GCF_019175285.1 Sceloporus undulatus | reverse complement strand
CATAGAGTCCTAGAGATGGAAGGGTCCCCCAAGGAGCATCCAGTCCAGCCCCTTCTTCTGCCATGCAGGAATACATAGAGACCTAGAGATGGAAGGGAACCCCAAAGACCATCCAGTCCATCCCCTTCTTCTGTCATGCAGGAATACATAGAGTCATAGAGACAGAAGGGAACCCCAAGGACAATCCAGTCCAGCCCCTTCTTCTGCCATGCAGGAATACATAAAGTCCTAGAGACAGAAGGGAACCCCAAGGACCATCCAGTCCAGCCCCTTCTTCTGCCATGCAGGAATACGTAGAGTCCTAGAGATGGAAGGAAAACCAAGGGCCATCCAGTCCAGGGGTAGGCAACCTGCGGCCCGCTGGCCGGATGCGGCCCGGCAAGGCCTTGGGACCGGCCCCAGCCCAGTCCTGCCACCGATTGCCGCCGGGGCCTTTGGGGGGCAATTGTCTATAGAAGCCTCAGAAACATGCATTTATATTAACATTTTTTAAAAAATCAGCAATTTTTTTTGTGTGTCCTCCATTTTTTTAAAAAAGTGTCTTCCATTTGAAAATTTTGTCCTACATTTGTCCTGGTTTATTTATATATCTAATTTTTAAAAAAAATATTTAATTATTTATTTTTTGGCTTCGGCCCCCCAGTTGTCTGAGGGACAGCAACCCGGCCCCCGGCTCAAAAAGATTGCCTACCCCTGATCCAGTCCATCCACTTCATCTGCCCTGCAGGAATACATAGACTCATCTGTTAGGCCAAGGGCCAAGGCCACTCCTCTTCCTTCCCCTCAAGCTGCCCAATGTGGTCCCTGGGTCTTCTGGGCACATTGAGCATTCCCCCCTCCTGCCTTTGGATTGTGGCCAAAAAGTGGCTCCTTGGAGCTATTTGGCAGCCTGCCCGCCTCCATCCCCAGAGGACTGGCTCCCCAAGTGGCCTTTACAGCTGGTCTTTTTTTTGGCCAGCCTCATGGGCAGAGGCTCCAGGCCGGTTCCTAGTGGCTCTTGAACCCTGGGTTGCTGTCAGTGGCAACAGAGCCCCCCATGTTGACCACCATGTCCCCAGAGAAGTCTGGTCACAACAAGCTGACAGTGAAGGTGGCCACCAACATAATGATGATCGGAGAGACCTTCCAGAGATCCGGGTGCAAATGTCAAGGTGTGACTCCTGTGTTGGTGGATGGCAAGCTCCAGGAAAAGAGAGTCCCTCTGAAACTCTAGGAGGTACTTGGTGAGAGTAAGGGCTGTTCCACAGTGGAAGACATTGCCTTGGAGTGTAATGGAGTCTCCTTCTTTGGAGGCTGCCTTTAAGGGGAGGCTGGATGTTCATCTGTCAATGGGGCTGCTTTGATGGAGAGTTCCTGCATGGCAGAATAAAAGGGTTGGACTGGATCAGGGCCCTTCTTGGGGCCTCTTCCAACTCTATGAGTCTATGATTCTAGAATAAAGTGTATACAGCACAGAGGCAGAGTTTGTGTTTACATTCATATATATAGACTAAGCATAGAATAAAATGTATAAAGTACTGTATAGGGGCAGGCTTTGTGTCTGTGTATAAGTACATTTATAAACCTAAATGTAGATAGAGATCTTTCTAAATCTCTCTCTCTCTCTCTCTCTCTCTCTCTAATCTGGTTTTGGAGCCCATTTTCTGGGCGGGGCTTTTGCGGGCGCCTTTCCCAATTCCCTCTGAGTCCTCCGAGGGTCCTCTCTATGGCTGGACGCCATTTTAGGGCCGGGCGGAAGTGGGGCCTCTTTAGGGCTCTGGCCCCGCCCCTTTCCTCCTCCTTTGTGCCGAAATCGTTGCCTGGCGGAAGTAGGAGGGAGGGGGCTCTGCTTCCGGTTCTCCAAGGAGGAGGAGGAAGAGGTAAGTGGGTCTTTCTTTCCCTCTTCTTCTGGGCCTTTGGGGATGATGGGATAGGAGATCACTCCCATAAAAAGACCTCCGACATTTGGGGGAAGGAGGGGGGCTGAGTATGGAGGGTAATAGCAATGATAACGATACAGCTGCAGCCTCCCTTTCGCCCTGGGCTTCCCTTCTCCTTTCCTGGTTTGCAGACAAAGGCAGCTTTGGAAGGAAGAGCAGCTGGGCCTCCAGAACCAGAACCAGAAGGACCTTGCCTTAGAAAGTGGCATTGGGGGAAAGAGAGGGAGGGAAGGGGCTGAATAGGAAGAGAGGGCCAGGATCTGAGTGAGGCAGAAGGGAGAGTGAGTGGGCCCTGCCTCCCTCCTCCCTCTTCCGGGCCTTTGGGGGATGATGGATAGGCGACCCCTTCCCATAAAAAGACCTTGGACGTTTTAGGGGGCTGAATATGGACAGCAGACTATGAAGGTCCCAAAGGAAGGAAGAGGTCCTCTTGGACTGCATCCCCCAGAATCCCCTGGTCAGAATGGGTCTAAAGAGGGGATTCTGGGTGTTGCATCATCCCTGAAGAGGAAGTATTGCTCCTCCACCCAGGACCCCTTCCTCTCAGACTGCATCCCCCAGAATCCCTGGAGCTTGGTGCAGAGACAGGGGGATGTCTTAGTGCTCCTTCCTCCTGTATCCTGGGATCTGGAGCTTCTTGGAGGGACTGAGGATTCCCCAAAAGAGACCTCTAGCATCAGAGTTCAGGGAACTGGGCTGGAAAGTCTTAAGGGCCCCCAAAACTGCAGCCTCCCAGAGTCTCTAGGAGAGCCCCCTCCTCCATGGGCAGATGCCCCTGGACCCACTTTGGCTCCCCCTGGTTCATGGGGGCCAGGGAAGGGGCTGCTTGGCACCCAGTGGGTCAAGGAGGTTCTTTGGGAAGGGGAATCTCCTGCACCCCCAAATAGATCCAGTGTCAGAAGAGGGCTCAGACAGGGGGGTCCCACTGGGTCCCATGGTCCAGCAAGAAGGAGGGGGG
>NW_024810732.1:0-2877 GCF_019175285.1 Sceloporus undulatus | reverse complement strand
AAAACGTCATGTTTTTCCACACCTGGTTGCCTTTCTGTTGTCCTTCCGGAGTGAGGGGCAAGCAAAGTCAGTTCGATTCAAAGCAAGTCACGTGATGCAGATTAAAGCAAAGGGGAGTGAGTGCACATTGTATTACCACACCAGAGCATACTTTGAGGGTTCAACAATGCAAATCAGCACCCTTGGGCATGCTCAGTGGGGCTCTGGACGATGTCCTCCTTTCCTGCCCCCTCCTTAGCTGTCATCCTTCATCGAGGTGAAGGAGGAGGCAGGGGATGATGGGATCGGTGGCAGGTTGAAGGAGAGGAGCAGATCAGGGTCTAGGAACAGTCAGGGGATGATGGGATAGGTCCCTGGGGCCAGGATCAGGATGCAGGAGCAGTCAGGGGATGATAGGATAGGTCGCTGGGGGTCCCTGGGGCCAGGATCAGGATGCAGGAGAAGGCTGGGGATGATGGGATAGGTCACTGAGGGTCCCTGGGGCCAGGATCGGGATGCAGGAGAAGGCAGGGGATGATGGGATAGGTCGCTGTGGGTCCCTGGGGCCAGGATCAGGATACAGGAGAAGGCAGGGGATGATGGGATAGCTCGCTGGAGGTCCCTGGGGCCAGGATCAGGATGCAGGAGCAGAGGAGATGTGAGATAGGTCGTGGTTCCCTGGGGCCAGGATCAGGATTCAGAGAAGGCAGGGGAGATGGATAGGTCGCTGGAGGTCCCTGGGGCAAGGACAGATGACGGGAGAAGGCAGGGGATGATGGGATAGGTCGCTGGGGGTCCCTAGGGCCAGAATCGGGATGCAGGAGAAGGCAGGGGATGAGGGATAGTCGGGGGGTCCCTGGGGCCAGGATCAGGATGCAGGAGAAGGCAGGGGATAGGGGATAGGTCCTGGGGGTCCCTGGGGCCAGGATTTGGATGCAGGGGCAGTCAGGGGATGATAGGATAGGTCACTGGGGGTCCCTGGGGCCAGGATCAGGATGCAGGAGAAGGCAGGGGATGATGGGTTAGCTCGCTGGAGGTCTCTGGGGCCAGGATCGGGATGCAGGAGCAGTCAGGAGATGATGGGATAGGTCGCTGGGGGTCCATGGGACTAGGATCAGGATGCAGGAGCAGTCAGGGGATGATGGGATAGGTAGCTGGGGGTACCTTGGGCCAGGATTTGGATGCAGGGGCAGTCAGGGGATGATGGGTTAGCTCGCTGGGGGTCCCTGGGGCCAGGATCGGGATGCAGGAGGAGTCAGGGGATGATGGGATTCATAGGAGGCTGAAGGAGGGGAGCAGATCAGGGTCTAGGAGAAGGCAGGGGATGATGGGATTGGTGGCAGGCTGAAGGAAGGGATCATATTGGGGTCTAGGAGGATGCAGGGGACGCAGGGGATGATGGGATCGGCTGGTTGGCAGAAAGGAGGAGATGGCATGAAGGAAGAGGAGGGGAATGACGGAGCAGGACGCAGGGGCCAAGGAGGGTGGCATCAGAGTGCTTTTTCACACCAGAACAAATCGCAGTGCAATCGAAGGCAGCCTGGAATCGAATTCTGTGGAGTCATGAGAACAGGACCCGGAACAATGGATGCAAGCTACAGGAAAAGAGATTCAACCTCAACATTAGGAGGAAGAACTTCCTGACAGTAAGGGCTTTTCGACAGTAGAACAAACTCCCTCGGAGTGTAGTGGAGTTTCCTTCCTTGGAGGTCTTTAAGCAGAGGCTGGGTGGCCATCTGTCGGGGATGCTTTGATCTGGATTCCCTGCATGGCAGGGGGTTGGACTGGATGGCCCTTGTGGTCTCTTCCAACTCTATGATTCTATGAACATTGGACTTTTTCCCGTTTTTATCAAAATGAGGGGTGACTTCAGAAACACTGTTGAAGCAATTCGCAAGGGGCTCCCATAGAAATCAATGGCGTCTGATAAAACAGTCAGTTTATGACATGAAACCGCATCATTAGCAGTGCAATCACTTTGGAAGTGAGCTGGAACGGAGTCACAACACCACCAAAAAGCTCAGTGTGATATGCTCCGTATAGTGCATTTGGCTTCCAAAGATTGTAGTGCATTTAGCCATTTGTTGCCAAATTTCAGAGGCAAATGTCATTTCTAAAAAGCAGTTCTGGTCAGCACTATAGGCTTGAGGGCCATGGGGCCACCCCCAATTTAGATCCAGAGACATTCTCCCTTATCCCCCAACAGTTCAGAGATGGAAAAAACAAGACACATGTGGACAAGCAATGTCAGAAAGTGGTGAAGATGGTCAAACTTGTTTATGAGGAAGATTACACAAGCGGGGAAGGGCACAGCACTTTGCTTTTGCCTCAGACTCCTAGCAAGGACATGTCCCTGCCCCCTTCTTTCTTCTCCTTTCCCCATGTTTGAGTTGATGGGGTGCAAACTCCTTGGCATTCATTATGCAGAAACTGCAGTCAGCTGAAGCAAGGGGAAAGTGGGAGGAGAAGAGAGAAACCAGGACATTTTAAACGCCCCCGAAATAATGGGGTGACAGAGGATTAACCAGGACTGTCTCTGCCAAACTCGGACAGTATTGTATTTCATTCCTTTCATAAATTGGCCCCGCAGTGACCCAGATGAAGCTCATAGGATAGTGACTCACCAAAGAGCTGTTGTACCTTGGTAGCCTCTTTCTCTTGGAGCCCAGCTCCCTCTGGTTGCCTTCACTGTCGGCCATCAGGTGGGCAGGGGGTCCTGGTGGTCCTGCACTTGGGTCACTTCCAGCAAGGGAGGCCCCAAAGCCGTGTACAAGGAGGCCAAGATGAAGGTCCTGAGAAAAGGGACCAGGGTTAGGACTGGCTTGGCAAGAAACCCTGCAGCACTCAAAGGCAAAGAGAACAGCATCCTACTGGGGACATACGCAGGTGACATATGCC
>NW_024810731.1:0-2877 GCF_019175285.1 Sceloporus undulatus | reverse complement strand
TCCTCCTCAGGTTTGTCCAAAGAAAACCCTGGGTCTATATTCCACCTACTGTACTTTGAAGGGTTTCATGAGGCTGCAGCCATTCGGTTGGAGCCCAAGTCTTAATTTAACTGAAACCATGCCCTCCTCATAGTTACTGAGAAGAAGTTTAAGAGGTGATATGAATGCCCTGTTTAAATACTTGAAGGGATGTCACAGTGAGGAGGGAGCAAGCTTGTTTTCTGCTGCTCCAGAGACTAGGACCCAGAGCAATGGATGCAAATGAGAGGAAAAGAGTTTCCATCAAAATGGTGAAGGGTCTAGAAACCATGAAGCCCTATGAAGACCAACTTAGGGAACTAGGCATGTTTAGCCTGCAGAAGAGACTGAGAGGTGATATGATAGCTCTTTTTAAGTATCTGAATGGATGTCATATTGAGGAAGGAACAAGCTTGTTTCCTGCTGCTCCTGGGCTCCTCCACGTCCCTTGCAGCCCCAGGCCTCTCTCTCCGGAGGGAGGCCTGGGGCTGCATGGCCTCCTATAGGCCCGCTGCAGCCCCTGGAGCCCTGCTGGAGGGCTCCAGTGACCACAGCCGGGCTCCTACAGGCCTGGAAAGAGCCGTCGGGGGCCGCCAGCGCTGGAGGCCTTCCCTTCTTTCCCAGCCCCGCGGGCTCCTTCCCGGCCTCCGCAGAGGTCAAGAAGGAGGAAGGAGGCCAGCAGCCCCCCAAAGGCCCTACGCACTTGCGCGAGAGACCTTTGGCCTCTCGTGTGAGAGGGAGGAGGCAGGTGGCCCCTGAAAGCCCTGTGCGCTCGCGCGAGATACCTCTGGCCTCTTGTGCAAGTGCGCGGGGCCTTTGGGGGGCCATGCAGGGCCTTTGACCTCTTGTGCGAGGGGCCTGGTCCTGCCGCCGATTGCCGCTGGCGCGGGGCCTTTGGCAATTGGCGGCAGGACCGGGCTCGGGCCGGTCCTCCGGCGTTGCCAGGCCGCATGTGGCCCACGGGCCGAGGATACTGACCCCTGTGTTAGACAAACATTTCAGACAACTTGAGTGTGGTGTGTGTGTGTGTGTGTGTGTGAACTTTGGTCACAATAAATAAATAGTAAAACTTTAATTTCTATCCCGCTTTTTGTTGAGACAATCAAAGCGATGTACAAAGATTAAAACACCTCAATACATACATAATCTCTCCCCTCCTTTAAAAAAAAGGATTAAACAGTATAAGAGTAAAATTCAACAATTAAAAACCAAAACGATAACCAATACCAATGGCTGATAACCATGGGCCCAGTCACCAGACGTGTGGCGGAGTCTTGTGGGGTGAGTTTTTTATTCTGGGAAGGTCTGCCGGAAGAGATCCGTCTTAAAGCTGCCTAAGTCAGTAATTTGATGGACATCGTCCGGCAGACCATTCCATAAGTTGGGAGCGGTTGCGGAGAAAGTCCTCTGGATTGTATGGAAGCCGGCGAACCCTTAAATACGTTGGGCCCAAGCCATGTAGGGCATTAAAGTCCATTACCACCCAGGATACTGTCTTTTAGTGGCTTTCATGGATACTGATCATAAAGCCCATACTTATTTCTGCCCATGGCTGTGGGGGCACAGCCCACAAAGTCCCCCTCTCAGTTGTTTAGATGTGGCACAAAACGGGTAATAATAATAATAATAATAATAATAATAATAATTTTTATTTACACTGGTACCCCGGGATACGAACGCGCCGCGATACGAAATTTCTGGGTTACGAAAAAAAAAATTAATTAATTATTTCCGGGTTACGAAGGTTTACCCGGGTTGCGAAAAAACGCTGGCGCTTTTTAAAATGGAGCCGCGGCGGAGCCGCGGCTTTTCCCCATTAGCGCCTATGGGGATTCGGCTAACAAAAGACTTCCGGGTTACGAAAATGGCGGCGGAACGAATTAATTTCGTAACCCGGGGGACGAGTGTATATCCCGCCTTTCCAATTGCATGATCAAGGCGGCTTACAAGACAAGAAACAATAAAATACAGGTAAAACATCACGATATAAAAAGTTTAAAAACATCATTACTAGGGGTAGGAACGGGAATCTATACAAATCACAATTCACTAGCTTTTAATGTATTCCTCCACATCAGATTCCAGTCTTAGAGTAGTTAAGAGTTAGTAGCTCCCTGTTGCAGTAAGTGCCAAATGTCCTCCAAACGTGTGTTAAGCCTGTACTAGTACTGGATCGTCAGCATAATGAAGGACTCTGAGGGACAACATGGGAGGGATCCGTTCATGTTTTCACCACAGAGGTGAGAGTAATACAAGACCGGGGATAAAACTGCAGCCCTGTTTAGCTCCACTCAAAGTCAAGAGAGGGGCCAGATTAACGATTTGCCTGATTACAGTGGAGTCTCAGTTGTGAGTTTTCATACAAGTCAAGGAAACTGTCAGGAAGAATGGTGCCATGTTCATGTTCTCAGATTTATTTCACAATTTACTCAACAATGGCTCCTTTTTTGCATCCTGGAGAGAAGTGACCAGTGGGGTGTCCAGTGGGGCTCTGTCCTGGGCCCAGTGCTATTCAACATCTTTATCAATGACCTGGATGACAGAATTATCAAATTTGCAGATGATACCAAATTAGGGGGAATAGCTAATACTCCAGAGGACATGATCAAGATTCAAAATGAGCTGAATAGACTAGAAAGCTGGGCCACAGCTAAGAAAATGAAATTCAACACGGAGAAATGTAAGTTATTGCACTTAGGGCGGAAAAATAAAATGCACAGATATAGGTTTATGGGGGACACCTGGCTGAATGAAACTACGTGTGAAAGGGATCTAGGAGTCCAAGTAGACCACAAGTTGAACATGAGTGAACAGTGTGATGCGGCAGCTAAAAAGGCCAATGCAATTTTAGGCTGCATC
>NW_024810730.1:0-2877 GCF_019175285.1 Sceloporus undulatus | reverse complement strand
TGTATTACATTGTATTGTAGGGTACTTAGCTTAATAGGCCTCTATTGTGCCTTTGTTTTGACTTGCAGGTTCAGTCTGAGGTCTTGGAACGCATTAGTTATTTTCAATGGGAAAAGCGTTTCGGGTTACGAAATTTTCGGCTTACGAAAGAAATAGCGGAACGAATTAATTTCGTAACCCGGGGTAGCAGTGTAGTCTTACACGATTTCTATTCTGTTCAAGTGTTTCTAACTTTTATTAAATCTTAAATGTTTGATTCAAATCCATTCCTCTCACCAAGGAACTGTGCCTTCTGAATATGACTCAAAGTTTACAAATAAAAGAGAATAATACTTGGAATGGCAAGAATAGGTTGGCAGCTGCCAGAGAACCAGAGACTCCCCAAAACAGGGAGAACAAAATGGCAACCACACATTTGCCCTTACATAAAATGGGACCAGAGGAACCAGGCAGAGGGAAGAGCAGCCATACTGGGGTTGTTATTGTTTTGTTTTATTTCTTTTTTAACCGACTATCATATTGCCTGTTTTGTCCCAAGAGCGATGCTATGGACTTTGGGTGTAGTAAGGCCTCTGGCTCTCGGGATCACAGCCAGAACAAAAAACTTGTCCACAAATTAATTAAGTTTCAAAAGCTTTACTGGTTATAAACACAAATAACATGAAACTGATCTCCTTTTTCTCAATAGTCCTTCCTAAATACCTTGCTCTCTCTTCTTGGTGGATTCTATCTTTCTTCTTCTGAGGACTATCTTTCTTCCTTTGTGGACTTATCTTTTTTTCTTAGGGAAATACTCTCTCCAGGTCTGACTTGGCTGAAATCTTACTACATACTGAAAATAACTAGAGGGAGACAGCATAAGACCCTGGGATTTCCCACAATCCTTGCCTTTCTTAAAGCTATAGATCTCTATTTCCCCTCCTAAACTAATACATAGAAAAGCTAATATAATCTCAACTAAATATATGTCTCATATATGTCTGGAGGCATGACATTGCCTTTAACATTAAGAGGAAAACAGAAGCTTAATATACCAGCAGAAGTATCCATATCCATACAATCTAAAAAACACTTTTTAAACTTATTCAGCTTTCTTTTAAAGAACAGCTGATATCGTTGAATATATCTGACCACTCTTCATTAAACCGATCACAGGATTTGTGTCTGAGAAAGTAAGTTATTTTGTCTCTCTCTACTAAATCTGACATCTTCCTTAGCCAGTCATTTTTCATAGGTGACATTTCAGATCTCCATATTTTTTTTGCAAGGACCAACCTGCCTGCGGTTGTCATGTAATATAGTCTTCTTCCATATTTGTTTTCCCAGTCTGCGTCTGACATACTTAAAAGGTATAGATTAGGGTCTTTTCTGAAATTGATTTTTAACAGCTGTCTAATTTCGTCATGTATTTGGGACCAATAACTTTTGATCTTTGCATGCCCACCCCATATGAAAAAATGAACCTACCTCGCCTTTACATTTCCAGCACCTACTGCTAGAACTGTTATTTATTTTGGAAATTTTCAAAAGTGTTAAATGCCAACAGTATTGAAGCTTATAAAGTTTTCCCTCGTGTCGTAACTGAGGGAGTATTTAATGCCATTATTCCACATTTTCCCCAGTCTTTATATTGGATGGGATTGCCTAGATCTTGAGCCCATCTAATAATCACGTCTTTTATTTGTTCTTTCTCAGTTTCCCATTTCAGCAATTCCTTGTAAATTTTTGAAATCTAGTAATCTTTCTCAGTCCGTAGGATTTTTTCCATTTCTGCCTCATCTTTTGTGATTCCTTGTGCCCTCGTATCTGATATAAATCTCTCCTTCAACTGTGTAATCCATCTAATTTTAAATCAGCTAAAGGTTTAAAAACCAAATTATCTTCTTCAAATTTAAGAAGATCCTGATAAGTGAGCCATTTATCTTTTGCCATTTCATAATTTCTATGAAAAGACTCACTAGGAGAGGTTTTTACTGTTAATTTTCTATTTCTCACCTTTTTGTACTTTGTCCACACCCTTAAAAGTATTTTTCTAACAAAATATGGGGGATATCCTGAGGCACTGGCTTTATCTCTATATCTGGTCACTTTAATTAATGCATAATTGATTTAATAACCTACCTGATACCATTGGGAAGCTCAATTGAGAAACTATCAGAGAAAGAGGGATTCAGCAGAAATAGAGTAGCTATTAAGGAGATGAGGATGATGTAGGCAAGTCTACATGGGAAAAATAGTAACAGAAACAAGAAAAAATTAGATAGAGTCACAAGAAGCAAGAAGATGAAAGTCAGGAGAGGTAGAACTGTCATAATCAGAGGTTGATCAGAAGGAAGTCAGTGTGAGTGATGTATGAAGGTCAGAGAATGTGATTGAAGGTTAGAGTAAATGAGGAGAAGGTGAAGAGTATGTAAGAAATGAAGAGAAGTGAAATGGAAAGTTAGGGGAGAAGAGAGTAGAGAGGGAGTAAGGTAAGTAGAAAGCATTTAGGGACAGAGAATGAAAACAAGAAAGGGAAAGAAGAGAAAAAAGAGGTACAGCGCGCCCGTGACATACGCGGCCTTGAGCATACGCGCTCAAGCCGCGGGGCGCGCACAGGGCGGAATGGGTGCGCGTGCCTGTTGCACCCCGCACGCCCCGCACAAGCCCCATTGTTTCCAATGGGGCTCGAGCATAGGCGGAATTCGCCTTACGCGGAGGGATCCAGAACGGATCCCCCGCGTAAGGCGAGGACGGACTGTAATAAAGGAAAGTAAAGAATGGGGAAATAAAATTGGGAAATGGTTAGCTTATAAAGTTAGAAAGAAAAAGGAAAAAAAATATAATAAATGAAATTCATGAGGGGGGTGTAATCTATACAGGACAGAAAGAAATTAG
>NW_024810729.1:1597-2877 GCF_019175285.1 Sceloporus undulatus | reverse complement strand
CTGGGATACTGATCTCTCCAGGGCTATACACAGTATCGCTCCCAAGTGTTCTCTCAGGCCTGCTTCCAAAAAACAGCCCTGGTATACGGAAGACCTCAGGGAAAGGAAGCGGGTTCTGCGACGACTAGAGCGCGACTGGCAAGGACACCAGCACTTAGCCGACAAGGCACTCCTAGACTCTCATTTGGAGGCCTACGGAGTGGCAATAAGTTCAGCAAAGAATTCGTTCTACGCTGCACGTATTGCGTCCGTGGAGTCATGTCCAGCAGAGCTGTTCGGGGTAGTGAGGAACTTAACACATCTGTCCCCCTCCCTGAACCCTATTCTAGAACCATCTAAAGCCTGCTGTGACAAATTTAACAACTTCTTTGCAGATAAAACCTCTCGGATAAGGGCTGATCTCAATGCCAGTATTTCTTCAGAATCTATAAGAGAGGTGTCCAGAGCTTCCGTGGCCCCTGTTAAACTGGATCACTTTGAGTTTGTTAGTACCGAGGAAGTGGACAAGATTCTTCGAAGCGTTAGGAAGACGACATGCTCTCTCGATCCTTGTCCCTCATGGCTGTCAGCTCAGGGGGGAGATGGGGTGCTAACTATGTTGCACCGCATAATTAATACATCTCTAAGTGAGGGACAATTTCCATCTAAATTGAAATTAGCAGTGGTGAAACCCCTGCTAAAAAAACCCTCCTTAGACCCCCTGATTCATAATAACTATCGGCCTGTATCGCTGCTGCCATTTTTGGGGAAGGCGATCCAGAGAGCGGTCGCTTTCCAGCTTCAATCGATCTTGGATGAGACGGATTTTCTAGACCCATTTCAAACTGGCTTCCGGGTGGGCTATGGAGTTGAGACTGCCATGGTCGCCTTAGTTCAGGGGTAGGCAACCTGTGGCCCGCGGGCCGGATGCAGCCCGGTGAGGCCTTGGGACCAGCCCCAGCCTGGTCCTGCCGCCAATTGCCGCCGGGGCCTTTGGCCTCTCGCGCGCAGGGGCAAGGGGGGCAATTATCTATAGACGCCTCAGAAACATGCATTTATATTAACATTTTTTAAAAAATCAGCAAAATTTTTTGCATGTCCTCCACTTTTGAAAATGTTGTCCTACATTTGTCCTGGTTTATTTATTTATTTAATTTTCAAAAAAATTATTTAATTATTTATTTTTTGGCTTCGGCCCCCCAGTTGTCTGAGGGACAGCAACCCAGCCCCTGGCTCAAAAAGGTTGCCTACCCCTGCCTTAGTCGATGATCTCTGTCTGGGCATGGACAGGGGTAGCGTGT
>NW_024810729.1:0-1497 GCF_019175285.1 Sceloporus undulatus | reverse complement strand
ACCCCCCAGTTGTCTGAGGGACAGCAACCCAGCCCCTGGCTCAAAAAGGTTGCCTACCCCTGCCTTAGTCGATGATCTCTGTCTGGGCATGGACAGGGGTAGCGTGTCCCTGTTAGTGCTTTTGGACATCTCAGTGGCTTTCGATACCATTGACCATGGTATCCTTCTTGAACGCCTGAGGGAGTTAGGTATCAGGGGCACTGCGCTCCAGTGGTTCCATTCCTACCTCTCGGGCGGATTCCAGATGGTGCAGCTGAGGGACTGTTCCGATAAGAGGGCGCTTACATCTGGCGTCCCTCAAGGAGCAATTTTGTCTCCCATGCTATTTAACATTTACATGAAACCGCTGGGAGAGATCATCCGGAGACACGGGGCGCAGTGTTATCAGTACGCTGATGACACCCAAATATGTTTCTCTGTGTCTCTGACTGATGCAGTGACTAGGGATGGCATCTCTCCTCTAAATGCTTGCTTGGAGTCGGTAATGGGCTGGATGAGGGAAAACAAACTCAGCCTGAATCCAGAGAAAACGGAGGTACTGGTGATAGGTTGCCCGGGTCCGGGTGGTGAGATTTGCCATCCTGTCCTGAACTGGGTCATGCTCCCCTTGAAGGACTCGGTTCGCAGCTTGGGAGTGCTCCTGGACTCGTCGCTCCAGCTGTCATCTCAGGTGGATGCGGCGGTCAGGAGTGCTTGTTATCAGCTTCGGCTGATACGCCAGCTGCGCCCCTACGTGGACCGGGGGGACCTAGAAACCGTAGTACATGTTCTAGTAACTTCTTGATTGCAATGCGCTCTACATGGGGCAACCCTTGTACCAAACCCGGAAGCTACAGTTAGTGCAAAATATGGCAGCGCGATTGGTCGCTGGTGGTTCCAGGTCAGACCACATAACACCTATTTTAAAGACCTTCATTGGCTGCCTATTTGCTTCTGGGCTCAATACAAGGTGTTGGTTATTACCTATAAAGCCCTAAATGGCTTGGGCCCAGGGTACTTGGAGGACCGCCTCTCCCCATATAATCCGCCCCGCTCACTCAGGTCAGCAGGGAAGAACTTGCTAGAGGTCCCAACTGTACGTTATGCAAGGACCTCGCAACGGGCCTTTTCCATCTCTGCCCCAAGACTATGGAATAATCTTCCAGATGAGCTCCGCTCCACCACATCTTTAGATACTTTTAAAAAGAACCTGAAGACCTTTTTCTTTTCTCAAGCCTTCCCCCCCGAGATGTTAGTTTAAGTTCCACCCCCTCGGTTTTTGACAACCTTGTGATGTCTATGGATTTTCCCCATTCAGCTGAACCTGTTGTTTTTATTGCTATTGTGATTGTTTTTAAATACTGTTTTTAATTGTTTTTATCATGACGTAGTTTTTCATTCAAACTTGTACGCTGCTTTGATCACAAATTGGAAAAGCGGGATATAAATAAACTATTTATTATTATTATTATTGTTGTCTACAGGATGCCCACAAGCAGAATTGTGGGTTACAGTCAG
>NW_024810728.1:0-2878 GCF_019175285.1 Sceloporus undulatus | reverse complement strand
GTTGGGTTTGTTTGTTGGCTGGTTAGGAAGATGGGCTCCTTCTGGGTTTCCTTGGCAGGGCAGGGAAGGTGGGGGACTCCATGGGGGCCTCCCCAATTTGGTTCCTCTGTGTGAATGATGATTGAGGGGGAAGAGCCCCCATTTTGGAGCCGATGATTGGGGGCTGGAGGGTCTTTGGTAGGGAGGCAGCTTTGGGGGCTTGAAGGAGGGAGGGGGCTCCTCAAAGACCTTTTTACCTTTGGATCCTCCTCCCCTCCATGGCCATGCCTCTCTCCAAGTGTCATCCTGCCCTTTTTTCTCACAATAACCCACCAAGTACCTGGGCCCCAATGAATCCCCGAAGGAGGAGGCAGGGAAGGAAGGAGGGAGAGGCCTGGTATGTGCCCTGCCTTTCTTTGGGGGGGGAGAAGAGGGGATTCTTTCCTTCTTATAACCCCCCCAAAGGCCCCCAAAAGACCCTCCAGCCATTCCTCTGAATAAACAAGGGCTTTCCCTACTTCCCTCAGAATAGACTGTGAGGGCAGCAGCAGTGGCTTCAAGGGCTGAGACTGCACATGCGCACATGCCCCCAAAGGCCCCTCCTCAGCATGTGCAGGGATTGCCAGGGCCTAGCTGTTGTTGCTGCTTATCCCACTAGCGGCCTTTGCGGGAAAGGAAGGTATGCCCCGGGGGTTCAGTGGCCTCCCCTTCCTTCCTTCCCTCCTTTCTTCCTTTGAGGAGACTGCAATGGAGCCCAAGGTGCAGAGCTGGACTCAGGAGGGAAAGGCAGGAAAGGAAGGCTCTGCTTTGGAAATCAAGCTCTCTATATCTTGTATGTTTGTGTTTGTGGTTGCCTCTGCTGTTCTTATGGATGGGAATGGAGCTGAGGACTGAGGAGAAGATAGAGGGTCAGTTTTGGGCAAATTCACAACTTTTGTGCATCAAAGAGTCCAGTGTGTTGAAATAGCAAAGAACTTTATTGAAAACACATAGTCAGAAATTCAGTCTTTAAGCCAGAACTGCCCACTCCAAGCCAAACAATACATTCAAACCGCAAAACCTAAAACTCCACCCTCGTCCAATCCTAGCCCCCACCTCCAATTCCCACAGTCTATGCCTTAAAAGTAACAAGCCCCCCTTTGCCATCCCCAGAAACTAGACTCCTTTCTCTTGATACCTGCCCCCAACTTTCTTCAGCCAACATCCCAAATATTGCAAAAGCTATCATTCTCATAACTATTCTAACCAGCTGCAACAAATCCCAGCCCCCATCTAGCTAACCTATACCATGACCCACAATTCCCAGCCAAATTTACAACCCAAAGCAACTATCTATACTATTAACAATTAAAACCTAAACTTAACAAAATACAACTTTAAAACACAAACAGACATATGGACAGACAAACCTTACAAACATCACAAGGGCCTTTTCTTAGCAACTCTGAATTGAAAATATATTTTTTGTATTCCTTATTGATAAAAATAATGTTAGTTCACTGCTGCGATTTGTGTTGTTTCTCTCCTGTATGGCCTCTCTGATGTGTCACTAGGATTGATTTACAAGAAAAACATTTCCCACAATGCTGGCATTTGTATGGCTTCTCTCCTGTGTGGACTCTTTGATGCATGACTAGAAGTGACTTGTAAGCAAATTTTTTCCACAATGCTGACATTTATGTGACTTCTTTCTTGTGTGGATTCTCTCATGACTGACAAGTTCTTCTGTAAAGAAGGAAAATGACAGACAAGACAATCTCAGCATTAAGAGAGGAAGATGTTACCTCAAGATTTAGCCCTTCATTCATCCCTCCCTATTTCAGAGTAAATTAATAAAGTTGGTGTGAGTGACCTGAGCATGACCCTGTTCTGGATGCCCCCAAATCCATATAATGATTGTATCCTTACTCATATGAGTTAGCAAAGAAGAGATTGAGGGAACTTTCATGAGGAAATCAGTGGAATGAGAGAGTCAGGCAGTTGAAAAATATTCCATTAAATATATGTAGAAATATTTTGATTAAAAGTGGCATCGTTTCCTGTGAGACTCCCATAGAGTACAGAGTCAGAGCCCAAGGCATGATGCAAGCTAACTGCAGAGGACGCCTCATGCTGTTTGGCTCCAGGATATGACTCACAACCAATACAGTATATAGCTCACATGCGGATTGGTGTGGATTGGACTGGAGTTGTGTGTACAAGAGATGGTGAAGTTGAGGCAAGTCAGAGAGGAGAACTTGCAAATATTTGTTGTATTATTTTACAACTCAAGATAGAGAACTTCCAAGGATTTCACAGAAATCAATTGCGTTTGTGTCTTATTTTTAAGTGAAAAGTGGCCAGTGCACTGCCAGTATCTACATCTGGATATTTGCTTCCGTACTCTGCTATGTTATTGTTCAGCTGCATCTGGGACTGTCACCCTCAGATTGTGTTAGATACTGGCTAGTGGTTGTGATCGGAATTCAGAGCCAAGAAGGACCAAGAGCCAGTGTCCTAATCCTTTTTTGTCTGAGATATTTCCATCAAGCACCCATTGCATTCAATTTAGTTTCAGACCATTCTCTCCCCCAGGAATCTTTCTAAAGCGATTTAAACTTTTTTGAACACTCGGTTTCGGACCCAAAGAAACAATCACAGTATAAATATCTGCCCTGACTGGCTGTTGTTTGACATCAGTCCAATTACAGACAGTCTGTCAGTTTACATTGCTAAACACCTCACTACACTCACCAGCCCCACTTGCCATTGGAGTTACTGACTTTTCTCCCCATTCTGGACCCTCATCAATTGCAATCAAGATCCATCTAGGTAAAGTTTTACCATTAGCAAAGCCTCATGCCGTTCACCACTCCCACCTTTGTTACCTAGTTCTTGTGTATATGTGTGTGTGTGTGTG
>NW_024810727.1:0-2878 GCF_019175285.1 Sceloporus undulatus | reverse complement strand
CCAACATTACAGTCCCCACAATTCGCTAGTATTGAACCAGGGCAGTTAAAGTGGTCTCAACCTGGATTAGTTCTGCAGTGTGTTCTGTACATTGGAAATTGCTCCCATTTCCCGGCCTTTCCTCTAGGGGGCAGCCACGGCAAGCTCTCTCTTCCTCCCGCCACATGCTGCAGAACTGTATGGTCTGTGTGTCGGAAGTCCACTCTAGGCTCCAGTTTCCTAGTTTTCTACTGCTCCTGCTTCTTTTTCACTTCCGGTTTCCGGCCGGGCCCCTTTCTCTCGGTGCTGCCGACGCCGGCAAGATGGTGAGTGGGTTGAATCCGGTGCCATCCGCCTCGGGGCCGGAGGGAAGGGGCTCGGGTCCCGCCGGGAGGGAGAGGCCAGGGGGCGGCCGAAGCAGCGGCGGGGCTTTGGCCGCGAAGGGAAGCCATTGTCGGGGAGGAAGGGGCCTCCTTTGAAAGAATGGCGCTGTGGCTGCGGCGCCTTCCAGGGGCAGCCATTTTGGCCTTGTTTTTCATTGCTCTCGAAACAACCCACTTTAACCGCCCGGGCTCAGTGCTAGGGAATGCTGGGAGTTGTAGTTTATTGTGTCACCAGAGCTCTTTCTGACAGAGAAGGCCCAATGTCTCACGAAACTACAGTTCCCATAATTCCCTAGCATTGAGCCAGGGCAGGTCAAGCAGCCTGTAGCCTGTTTTGGGCCGCAGTTGGCCAATGGATGCGTGGCCCCTTTCGGGAGTGTCATACATTGTGGCTGAGAGTGTATTTTGAGACTGTTTTCCTCAGTGTCAGTTTCGTGCAGCACACTCCTCCCTCCATATTTGCGGGTTTGATGATGACGATCTCTCTAGGAATCTCTAGGTCCTCCAGTGCAACTCTATGGTCAGCTTTAACTCAAAGTCGCACTGAAAGATCTAGAGATTATTCCTAGAGAGGACACTCTCCTAGGCCTTTGTAGCTCCTCCAGCGCAGCTCTATGGTCAGTGTCTAGCAGATGTTGACCACAGAGTTTCCCTGGAGGACCTAGAGATTCCTAGAGAGGCGTTCTCTCAGGTAAAAACATGGTGTTTTTGTTATTTGTGGCTTTTCCACATTCACGGGGGCCTTGTGCCCCTAACCCTAACAAATGTGGAGGGACCCATGGCCTGCCTTCTGTATTAAGACTTTCTGCAGCTGCTGAGGCTGAAGTCATGCAGCATATTAATTCCTCCAAGGCTGGGATAGCTGCCCAAATGGGTTCTTGTAGGAGACAGATCAGAGTCCTTCCTTTGCGGCCATTGAGGAGCTCTGGGCAAATACAAAGTGTATACAGTGAGTTCCTTGCAGGTCTTAAGATCTTGAGAGCGCAGCTTGGGATTTTAGCTTTTGCCATGTTAAAACATCCACTATTAAATGGTGCTGGCTTCTCAGAAGGGATGATTGTGGTGGTGCTGTTTTCTTTTCTTTCCCTCTCTGGGTGCTGGAATCCATTGCGAAATAATAGCCCAAAGTTGCAAAATATATGACTGCCTTTCAAAGCACACTGGCTTCTTCACCAGGCAAAGATGTTAAGAACTATTATAGGGGAGCCAAAGTGATGGTGTCAAGTGCCATAGGTCTGTATCTTGGTTCATATGTGTTCACTTAGGTGCTGTTTAAGATGGTCTCAAGGGAGCATTGATGCTGATAGAGACCATGTCCTTTATTGGCCTTAAGGGAACTTGAAGCAAGAGTGGTTAAAAATGCAATAAAATTTTCTTCATTAGCAACAGTCATTTCCTTTGAGATCCAATATTGTACAACTAAAATGCTCGATACTGTTAACATTAACTTGCTCTTCATTGCCAGGTGAACGTTCCCAAAACCCGCCGGACTTATTGCAAGAAGTGTGGCAAGCACCAGCCCCACAAAGTAACCCAGTACAAGAAGGGCAAGGAATCTCTGTACGCTCAGGGTGAGTTGTAGCATGAGGCATCTCTCGCCTCTGGTTCTGTGGGTCACAAAAACAGTACTTGCAGCATGGTAAAATCCAAGCAGTTACTGTTTGCAAAACATATATTAGCTGCATGTTTCAATTCATGTCAAACAAATGCAGGATCCATGTAAACTATTGTACTCCCATGCAGGAAGTACAGCATTTGCCCACTTCTTATGTGCTCTGTTGCTATAGTGCAGAGTCACACTCTCTCAGCCTCAGAGGATGACAAACCCTCCTCTGAAGAAAATCCCACGATGGGTTTGCCTTTGGGTTACCGTCAGTTGAACATGACTTGAAGGCACAACAATAATCATGTAATACCTGATTACTTCTTAGCAATTCTTTGGTTATGAAGGCAGATGGCATAGTTTCATTCTCATTATCTTAATGTTTGTTATTGTGTACCTTCAGGTTGCGTCTGACTTGAACCTATCACAGGATTTTCTGGGCAAGATTTATTCTGTTTTGCCTTTATGTTTAGCAGTTTCTGTATACAGTGAAAGAAGTAGAATGAAAAATAATGGATACATCTAAAAATTAAGATTATTTATAATTTTTCAATGCCATTGTTGCACAAGACATCTTCAGATTTTAATCATGGGGAAAACCCTCTCCTACAGAACATAAATGACAAATAAGAACAAGGTATCTCCTGACGTATATTCTTAACTTTCCTAACCTGTGCCTTTCACATGTTTTGGATTAAAGCTTCCATAGTGCCTGCCTATTGGCTTTGCTGGCTAAGGCTAATGGAAGATGCAGTCCAAAACATCTTAAGGTTGGGGATGCCTGAGGTTGATTAACATCTGGGGTTGTAAAATCTGAAAACCATGGGAGCAAACAGTGTAAACAAGCACCAGTCATGGATTTTCTTTGGGGTGATGGAAGAGTTTCCTCATCATTAGTCATGAATCACCAGTT
>NW_024810726.1:0-2878 GCF_019175285.1 Sceloporus undulatus | reverse complement strand
ATATTAACAAATCCTTGGCTCAATCATTCATCAAAACATGGTTTTGCACTCCATAAACATTGTATTCAGATGTGCCCTTCACTTTTCTAAGATAAAAGTTATGACTGAAAGCCCCAGAATTCCTTGCATACAGTGATTGTAGATCATAGCAAGAAAGACTTCCAAAAATAAAGGATTTCCCCCCTTTGCAATAGTATCAGTGGCTCTATTGGTCCTGCTCTACAAACAAAACCTAGCAAGTTGGGGATTAGATTCTATTTTTCCCCAATACCAGCAATAAATACTTTAGTTCTTGCTTTAGCTTTCCAGAAAACAATGGTATTGCTAGACAAACCTCCGTGAATTGTTAGCTGAAGTGTTGACTTTAAAGAACAATGGCAGAGGAGTTAGACAGGCAACTGGTCTAATGCAGCTAAAGTACTTATGTGTGTGTAAGAAAACTTTTTATTCTGATTGCAGAAGGGAGGTTCTCCTTCTTGGAACATGAAGAATCTGGGAAAAAGCAGTGCTTGCTTGTATGATCCCTTCATTGACAGCAAGCACATGGTGTTGTGCAAAAAAACACCTCCTCACGAACTCCCATAACAGTGTGCTGGCAGGGACAGGGAACTGCTACAACTACCCTTCCATAACATCACCACTGAGGAAAACAACAACCACACAACATCTTGACCAATGCAGGGCTATGACTAACAGTGTCATTTTTTTTCTTTCTCCTGTATCATTTTTAATGCCTTTGCTTGATGAAGAAGCCAGTGGAGCTTTGAATGCTTGCAACATGTATAATGTGCATTTTGGTTGGTCCAATAAAGGTATCACTGTTTTATGGATCTTGGGTAATACTGTACCTTGCTATAGGGCCAACATGGCTACCCCTAGATGCCCTTTTCTCAGCCTGCTTGGGAGTTATCTCCATGCACAGGATGAGGGTGTTGTCAGTGCTGGCCATGTAGCAAAGTATAGTATCGTCCAAAAACCACAAACCAGTGATGCCTTTATTGGGCCAATGAAAATGAACATTATACATGTTGAAGGTTTGTTGAGGGTGACAATAGCCCTGCATGGGCTTTACAAGATATGGCAATGGAATGTGCATCCACTCTGTCCATACTATACATGCAGAATGGTTTTGATGGAGTGACTCTGTGAAAAGAAAATAGCTGATTGGTCATGCAGCCAGGTATGTATACCAAGGTGGAACAGAAAGAAATGGGACCCCAATAAGCCTTCTTGGTGTCTAAAAACACAGCACTGTGTGTGAGTGTGAATGCTTGTCCCTTCTATAGTCTTTATGCCATTTGGCAGAGGATGGAAATATGTTAGAGACTGGAAAATGACTTTGAAGAAGCATGTATATAATGACATGCCAAAACCATCCTTTATGGACCTGTGATATAATGATGTTCTAGGAACCAATTACAAGTCAGTTATGGATGGTTTCAGCATGTCATTACATTCATTCTTCTTAAAAGTCATTTTCTAAGCTCTGAAATATGGTACACCCATCTCTCATGCAGAATTTTTCTTTAGCAAAGTGATACATCAGAGGCACATTGGCATGCACTATGTTAATGTATGTTGTGTTCATGGAACTGTATGGGGTAGTAAGGTGCTCTTTTAATCCCCTTGGCATACTCCAAGTTATCTTCTCCCATCTAATTGTCCTCTCTAGTTGTCTTCTGTAGATGTTTTCTTGACAGGAAAAAAAACCCCAACTTTACTGATAAGTTGTTCTATGAAAGCAGGCTTCCATATACAGTATAAGCAAAACTATTTCTGCACTATTCAACCACTATGGGAGTTTTAGAATTCAATTAGTATAGAAATCTTTTCTAGGAAAGATAATTAAGCAGTTCTCCCTGTGGATGAAGTATAACTAACCTTTGCCTACCTCAAAATCACAGGAGTTGAAATGCCTTTCAAATGCAAAGTCAACAGGTGCGGCAGAATCCCAAGCAAAGCTTCAACTGTGAACTGCAAGTAAGAGTGACAGAATACAGAGGGGAGAATGTATTCAGTTTCAGTACCCTAATTTAGAGTTCAAAGGCACTTCTGAATTTAGAGATCAAAGATGAGGTTTAACCTTTCAATACTTTGCAGGGATGGCTGTAATTAAAGAATGATTTTAATTGTCAAACTTTGAAATATCTGAGAACTTCTACCATGTCACTATTTTTTGCTTTTGAGTTCTTTAAATTCTCCTACCCTGTTTTTTAAAAGTGAGCTGCATTGGCTTTCATTAAAGACATTACCCCAAAGGCTATGATGTCTCTAAGGAGAGATAAAAGGCTGTGAACAAGGTTAATGTATATGATTACTAAAACATTTAACAAAATGAAATACCTTTCAGTGAAGTCACATTCCAAAATAGACAAGTGCATTAATGTAATCTCACAGAAATATTTTAAAGAAGCATCCCTTTTCTAACCAAATGATGAAAATGACTTTTGTTTATGAAGAGTCCTAGAAAATGAACACAAGAATAGCCCTTCTTAATGAAAGCAAAGGCCTATCTAGCCCACAGTGTTCCTACAGTGACCAACAAGATACTTCCAGAACACCTATAAGTGGTGTTGGAAGGCAACATTGTTCTTCTGCTGTTGTTCTCCAACAAACCAGACTCATAAACAGTGGTTACCAGTCTTTGATCCTTACCTGCTGCTGGTCTACAATTTCCAGAATCCCTGATATTTGCCCTGTTAACTGGAGGTTCTAGGTGTTGTTGAACATCATCTGGAGGCCCGCATTTGAGAACCACTGCCAAGCATAATGTTGCTGAAATTAGAGATTCCAGTTGGCCATTAACCATAGTTACAAGGCTCAGGTAAGATTCTACAGGTAATCTGGCTCCAAATGTATAGGTCCAGGTTGAATTCTA
>NW_024810725.1:0-2878 GCF_019175285.1 Sceloporus undulatus | reverse complement strand
AGGATTAACCAGGACTGTCTCTGCCAAACTCTGACAGTATTTTATTTGCTTCCTTTCATAAATTGACCCGGCAGTGATCCAGATGAAGCTATTAGGATAGTGACTTACCGAAGGGTTGTTGTATCTCGGCAGCCTCTTTCTATTGGGGCCCAACTCCCTCCGCTTGGCCTCGGTGTCGGCCATCAGGTGGGCAGGGGTCCTGGTGGTCTTGCACTTGGTCACTTTCAGCAAGAGATGACCCAAAGCCGTGCAGAAGGAGGCCGAGATGACGTTCCTGAGAAAAGGGACCAGGGTTAGGATTGCCTTGGCAAGAAACCCTGCAGCACTCAAAGACACAGAAAAGAGCATCCTGCTGGTGACATACGCAGGTGACATATGCCCCCTTTGGGCCGATGCAAAGGTGGGCATCCCCTTCCTCCCTCTGCACCAAACAAAGCCCCCTGGACCTAGCATAGATTCACTGCAGCTCCCTACACAACAGATACTCCATGCCTTCTTAGAGTGCTGTGGGATTAGGGGATGGGGAATTGGAGAGGGCCCTGGTTCTGTCCCCATAGATAGATATGAAATGAGTGCCTCATAAATAAATAAATAAATAAATAAAGTGCTAAAACCTCCAGATTTCCTCACTACTTTTCCTCAGCATCAGCCCTTTTCCCAAGAAGGCTGCATCTGCACTATAGAAATAAAGCACTTTGACACCGCTTTAACTGCTCAGTGCTATGAAATCCTTCGATTTCACCTTTGGACACTTAGCCTTCTCTGCCAGAGAGCTCTCATGCCACAAAAAACTACAAATCTCGGCATTCTACAGAATGGAACCAGGAGAGTTAACACACTTTAGAACTGAATTATTTCTGCAGTGCAGATACAGCCTGAGTTGGTTGTAAAAGGAAAGAAAAAAAAAAAAAAAAAAAAAAAAAAAAAAAAAAAAAAAAAGCTTTTTTTAATTATAAGCAGTTTGTTTTTCTGTATAATCCTTATTCTTCTTGTTGTTTGTTTGTATGTTTGTTTGTTTCATTCTTGGTAATATGTTATTCTGCTCTGTCTCCTTCCTTCTTGCTTGAAAATCTATTAATAAGGAAACTGGGGAGGCTTTTAAAACCTCCCAAAGGAGCCACTTTTGGCCTTTTTTGGGCGACAAGCCTCCTCTTAGAAGCCAAAGCCCAATGTTTGTGAAGAAGAAGAATAAGGCTTATATTAAAACTATCCTCCCCATTTCTGATCCCTTTTAAAACCCATGTTCCCCAGAAGGAGCAGAGCTGTGTAATAAGAAAACCCTCTCAGAAAAGAGACACAAAAGACACACAGAGACACACTTCCTTCCTTTTGGCCCAAGGAGCCTGGCCTCCTTCTGACTCTGGAGCCTCAAGAGAGAAAGAGAGGCCTTTGATCAACTGAAGCCTCAGAGAAGGTTCCGGACCATTATTCCCCACAGTCACAAGCAGCACAAAATGGCCTCCAGAACACAAAATGGCCACCAAAACACAAAATGGCCGGCTCTGCCTCAGTGCTTGGCAGTTGGCAGTTTGAGGCCTTCAGGGAACCAAAAATGGAGGAGGAAAGGGCCCCAAAGTCAGAAGGAACCCCAAACAGGATTTCTGAACTTTAACAACACCTAAAAGTTTTCCTGATGTGATGATATAGAGATTCCCTGAGATTATCTTTATAAATAAGTCTTTATAAATAAATAAATAAATAAATAAATAAATAAATAAAAAATTTTTAATGATTATAATATTAATAATCAGCAACAACCAAAAAGTATTCCACCCAGTTGTTGCTTATTCTTCTTCTTCTTCTCTTTCTCCTTCTTCCTCTAAGCCTTCCTCCTCAGCCTTTGGCCCTTCCTCTAAGCCTTCCTCCTCTTCCTCCTCCTCCTCTTCCTCAGGCCCTTCCTCTAAGCATTCCCCTTCCTTCATGCCCTTCCTCCTCCTTCATGCCATCTCATATTCTCTTCCATTCTGCGACCTATCCCATCTTCCCCTGCCCGCTCCTTCAGTCTGACCCTGGCTCCAGTGACCTCCTGCGACCTTTCCCATCACCCCCTGATGGCTCCTTCAGTCTGATCCTGGCTCCAGTGACCCCCTGAAACCTATCCCATCATCCCCTGACTGCTCCTCCAGTCTGATCATGGCTTCAGTGACACCCTGCGACCTATCCCATCATCCCCTGACTGCTTCTTCAATCCCATCCTGGCTCCAGTGACCCCCCTGCGACCTATCCCATCATCCCCTGACTTCTCCTTGAATCTCTGAAGCCTCAGGGAGAGAAAGAGATACCTCTGCTCAATTGAGGCCTCAGCAAATGTTCTGGAACATCATTCCCCAAAGTCACAAGCATCACAAAATGGCCACCGGAACACAAAATGGCTGACAGAACACAAAATGGCTGCTGAAACACAAAACGGCTGCCAGAACACAAAATGGCCACCGGAACACAAAACGGCCGCCGGAACATAAAACGGCTGATGGAACACAAAATGGATGCCGGAACACAAAATGGCTGATGGAACACAAAATGGATTCCGGAAAACAAAATGGATGCCAGAACACAAAATGGCTGACAAAATGGCTGCTGGAACACAAAACGGCAGCCGGAACACAAAATGGCTGCCTGAACACAAAATGGCTGATGGAACACAAAACGGCTGCCGGAACACAAAATGGCTGCCGGAAGACAAAATGGCTGACAAAATGGCTGCTGGAACACAAAACAGCTGACGGAACACAAAATGGCTGCTGGAACACAAAACGGCAGCCAGAACACAAAATAGCTGTCTGAACACAAAATGGCTGATGGAACACAAAAAGGCTGCCGGAACACAAAACGGCTGCCGGAAGACAAAATGGCTGACAAAATGGCTGCTGGAACACAA
>NW_024810724.1:0-2878 GCF_019175285.1 Sceloporus undulatus | reverse complement strand
ATGAACCTCTGCCTGGGTTCAGATCCTATAGCTTCTTTAAACACAAGCATGGCTGTGTTTGTGGGTTTGTGGGTTTAAATCACACCTAAGAAGGGGCCCCAGGAGAAGTCGTGTGTTTGTGTGTGTGGTTGTGTTTAGACACACACCGGACTGGGAAGAAATAGTACAGGGGTTGTGTGTGTGTGTGTGTGTGTGTGTGTGTGTGTGTGTACATACAAACACCCTGGGTCAAAAGCAATTATAGGGATTGTGTGTTTCTGTTCATAAAAGATTGGCAGAATTGATGGAGTTGTGTGTCCTTAACAACAGACACACTCTCTCAGCCTCAATCCCTGACATTGCTCTTGATCCAGGGCGTTTGTGTGTACATACACACACACACACACACACACACACACACACGACCTCTCTTGGGGCAGAGAGACACATAGAGAGACTGAAATTGGAAGATATTACGGAGTTGTGTATGTGTGTGTGTGTTTATGAAAACCCCATTGTAAGGTCGCCTTAGGGTCGCAATAAATTTGAAATGGCTGGAAGGCACACAACAACAACTGCATGTGTGTGTATATACACACACACACACTCACACACACACACACACACACACACACACACTTTCTAAACGTTTGTGGAGGTTTTGCTCACACAACACTGCCGTGAGAGAGTTGTATGTCTTTGCATACAGAGAGACTAGCTTCGGATACACACAAACACACACTACACACACACACACACACACACACAGTCTCTGTGTGTCCCTACAGAGAAGTGAATTTGGGGGAATTATTGGGGTTGTGTATCTGAATTTAGACAGTCCATAGGGGAAGGATTCGTGCGGGTTGTGTCTCTTTGTACACACAAACACACACAACACGAATAAAGTTAGTGAGGATCCGTTTTTGTGTACATACACAATGAATTGGAGGGCAATTGTGGAGTTGCGTGCCTGGACACACTGACTGAAGCAAAGGGCATGACAAAGGTTGTGTATTTCTCTACATACACACAGCTGTTGTGCTGGATGGTAGGGATTGTTTGTCTCTGTACACACACACACATGGAAGTGAGAGAAAAGTGTGGGAGAGATTGAAGGGGGGTTGTACACAAGGCCACACTGAATTGGGAGGAAAGGGTGCCCCTCACAAATATACAGACACACACAGACCCTGTGTTGGGAGTTGTGTGTCTCTCTCTGGAGAGCTACACAACGAAGTGGTGGCCAAATACAGAGAGAAAGAGACAAATGTGTGAGTCTCTGCGGAGGGAGGGAAAAGAATGTTTGCCCGGATGTGTGCTACACACATGAGAAACATCACACAGAGACACACACACACACACACTCACACACACTTGCTCCCCAGTGTATCCCCTTCTTAATAGTTATCCCCCGATCCCTCTCCGGAAGAAACTCTGCGGAGGCTTGAAATAGTAATAAGGGATAAACCTGGCATAAAATCGAACTCATTAGCGAAGTTCACCCTCGGACTGCTTTGCATAAAGCCCGGCACTGATTGGGAGTAATTAGGTTAAGAGACGCCACGCTGTCGACCCCCCGCCCCCCGAAGAAGGAGCCTTCTTTCCCGGGAGCTAAGCAGGGCCGGCCCTGGATGGCACGCGGATGGGAGACCGAACTGGCCAAACCACCTCTGCCTTAGAAAGCATTAGTGGGGTCAACCACTGACTTGAAAATGTATACATAGATAAACAGATAGAAAGCTATAGATGGATCTATGCCTCTGTGTGTGTGTGTGTGTGTGTGTGTGTGTGTGTGTGTGTAGTATCATATCTATCTATCTATCTATCTATCTAGACAGACAGACAGTCAGATAGATAGATATAGATATAGATGCATATATATAAAGGTGTGTTTATACCTATACACATCGAGACACACATATATACCTATATAGATATAGAAATCTATTTATCTATCTATAAACTTCCAAGTGAGCAGTTGACAGCTGTTGTGAGTGTATATATATTATATCTATCTATGTGTGTGTGTGTGTGTATACACATTCATATATATATATATATATATATACACACACACACACACACACACACACACATATATACACACACACATATAGGTATATAGCTATATATATATATATATATATACTCACTATATAGAAAAATGAATGTAGTGTATGTGTGTGTATATATATACATACATATATAAGCACATGCAAACACACACACACACATATATATATATATATACACACACACACATGTATGTATGTATATACAAATATATACACACATATGTGTGTATGTGTGTGTGTATATGTATACACACACACACACACACACACACACACATATCCGAAGGGGCAAAGCCTTCCACCTCCATCCATCCATCCCTGGTAGGAAGGGAATTTATATATCTGGGGAAAGAAAACCATTTACTCCGCAAAAGAAAAGTCGGATTGACTCCGAAATCTCCGCTGAATGCAACCTTCTCCTCCCTGCTTTGGTCCCAAAGTGACACAACCTGCCCCGAATCGGCCCAGTTTGGGAAGCTGAGGACCTGGGATCGGACCCCAAATCTTGTCCGGGGAGCAGCCGTCTACATCTCTACGGATTTAGAAGCGGAACGAACCCGCGATACCATCCTTTTTCTCCGCGCCTCCGATCCCAGGCGGCAGGATCGGATCGCTTTAGATTTAGAAGTTCTTTTGGCCTTTTCACTTTCGCTCTCCCTACGTTTTTCTTTCTTCTCCTCCCCAAAGGAACCCAAAGGCCTTCCTGAAACCCCTAAATTGAAAGTAGTTCTCCGCTTTATCACCTGCTTTCCGAAATTAGCATTAAAAAAGACTCTTATTTATAGACAAATCGGAGGCTTCGAGGGACCGCTTTTGGGACAAAA
>NW_024810723.1:0-2878 GCF_019175285.1 Sceloporus undulatus | reverse complement strand
GGCTAGCCCTGGTGGAGCTGGGTCTGCCTGATCACTCCCTCTCAGGCCGGAAGATGACAGTAAATTAAAACAACAAATTTAAATAACATAAAACATCAGTCATTACTCCTTCATGCATTCAGTGTTCAACAATTTATTAAATTCTTTTTTAAAATTGCTGTTAGAAATGTTCATATACAAGAGGTATTGAATTAAATTTTCAATTAATTGTTTTCAAGTAGTTCATAGTCAAAAATTACTTTTCTATGGAAAGTATACTCCTAAATTGTAGCAATGTGAATTCAGCATTATATAATGTCCTATCATTTATCTTCAAATGTTCAAGTCTTTAGTCTTAAATAAGTCTAAAGTATCATATTAAGGTTTCCCGCCCCCCCTTGGTAAAACCCACTTTGTGTTCGCTTTTACCCACCTGAAAACAATGCCAGTTTTGCATTATACGTTCTCAACTGTACAAAAATGACCAGTAAAGTTCCTCAGAACCAGAATGGCACATAAGACATAAATTTCTTTTTTAAAAAAAATAATTATTTTAGCATTTAAAAACATAATTTCATTATCACATTAACTCATACACTCAAATAACAATCTAGTCTTATCCCATAAACCACAACAAAGGGAGGGGGGAACCCAAAACAAAGTAGATTTACAATTACACTACATTGAAAAATGTATATCAAACAATCCATGCACTACTTCCTAATACCATCCTTCATCTGATTTATATCAGCATCTCATTTTTCTGTATACCTTATTATCAACACAAAGATATTAATTCATTTGCCCATCCACAATTATTTTATAAAATAGAATTTCTTAAACTTTACCATTTTTCTGAGAGTAGAGTTTTTACTTTTACTTTTTTTTCCTCCATCATTTTTATGCTTGTTATGTTTCACCATTTCTTTTGTATGTATAAATAAACTTTTTTCCAATCTTCTATTATATTTTCTTTTGTATTTTCATTGAATTCTTTAGATAAGAGATCCATCACCATCATATCAAAGAGTTTAATTAGCCACTCGTTTACCTGCATTTCCTTTTCTATTTTCCAATATTTCACGTAGACTAGCCTGGCTGCTGTCAACATAATTTTCCCAATTTTTTTCATTATTGTGTTCAAGCATACATAGAATTAATATTTCAAGTCTGTATTCCAATTTTATTCCTATTATTTTGTTTATACTTATGTATATGTTTTTCCAAAAGCTTTTTGCCTCTACACAGGATCACCACAGATGAAAGAAGGTTCCCTTTTCCTTTTCACATTTCCAACATTGATCTTTCCCAGTTCCATACATTGTATTTAATTCTTTCTGGGGAAAGATGCCCAGAAAAGAAGAGGTAAATTTCTGCTCAAAAAGAGTCATTCAGTCACATACATAATATGGTGGAATTAGGAAGAAAAAGAGGCACATCAAAAGGAAAAGAAAGAGGAAACATGATTTAACCAAGTAGCACAACTGCAGACTGCACTCTTCCTGCAGAGATAAATTATTTTGATAGAAGAGGTAGCTTCTGTTCTTCTGAAACCAGCAAGTCTCAAGGTCCTTAACTTACACTGAAAAGCCTGACTGGTTTGGCCTAATCTCACTCTCCAGCAAATGGTACAATCTCTGTCCTCATAGCACACCAAGTAGGGAAATTCAGAAGGACAAATAATTTTAACTACGAAATGCTTACTTCTGAATGTAGTACAAATCCATGTATCTCAACTAAGGTAAAATCTTTTTGTTTAAACCATAGTCCATAAATTCCAACTTTCAACTTGCATTATGATGCAACTAAATGAATGCTCTTGAAATCCCCTTTCTTTCTGAAAACTTCTGAATGTTTTAAGCAAGATGTAAAGTTGGATCACAACTCCTATATGAAGCATTATCTAAAGTTCTAAAGATTGCTGAGGCTGCATGTGCACTGCAGAAATAATCCAAGCTGACACCATTTTAACTGCCATGGCTCAAAGGTATAGAATTCTGGGATTTGTGGTTTTGTGAGATATTTAGCCTTCTCTGTCAGATTGTTCTGGTGCCACAGCAAATTAGAAATCCCAAGATGTTTACAGCTGATCTGAAATTGTATAGACAATTTTTAATAACTGTACTGTGTAATTGTTATATTGTCAATTTTTGTATTGGTCAATGACCGAATAAAATTTTACTTACTTACTTACTTACTTACTTAAAAGATTCTATAAGATGGAACCATGGCAGTTAAAGCAGAGTCAAACTGCATTATTTCTACAGTGCATATCCAGCCTTAGTCACTCTCTGGAAAATTAATGAGACTTAAGTTAATTTTGGTTAACTCGTCTTAATCATTGCAATGGATCTTCTCTAAGCATGCCTAGATGTTGATCCTGAACACTGGATTGCTAAATTGCTAAAAGATTAGATTAATAGTAAAAGGGCTACCTGTCTATCATGAGGGTTACTGTAAGGGTTAATGATGCACTGATGAGGATGCCCTTGCAGCAATTAATTATTCTATGAACTATAATGAGTAAGTGGTACTAAATGGTAAATAGCATTGTTATTGTCTCACCAAAGGGTGGCAGCTATTAAATCCTACAGGAAAAGTTCAGGGCTATAATAATCTGAAAGTATAATTTGTATTAGAGATCATTTGAATGCAGTCAGGCGAGGGGTGCACTGCTCTTAAAAAGACTATGAAGCAAATTTAAATCTCAAGGTACAGCTAGTGTGCTTCATGAGAAGTAGCAATTGCTGTGAAGTAGGTATATTGAGATGAGTATAGCTGACAAGATAAACATACCTCATCAAGTCAAGAATATTCATAAATGTCTGTCTCATCTAAGTTTACTGATGTATTATAGATACCATTTCAAGCACCATTTAAGGAAAACAGAGGTAACAAT
>NW_024810722.1:0-2878 GCF_019175285.1 Sceloporus undulatus | reverse complement strand
CTCTTTTTCATTTCTCTACAGTTGAAGACCTGTTTGAAAATACTTGGGTTTTTTTTTTACTACACTGTTCATCAAAGGAATTGAAACTGTGTCTCTAAATAATTAGAAATATGTTTCATTTTAGTATTCAGTTATTTGGTCATTGTCTTTATTTATTTTTTAATTTTGTTTTAAATTTTGAATCAGTGTGGCAATTAATTTCCAGCATGAGGGAGCTTCATGACAGGACATCAATATACATTATAAAATATGCTGGAAAATCAATAATGTGAAGTTCTCTCTCTCTCTCTCTCTCTCTCTCTCTCTCAAACATTGATGTAGGGTGGTGCTTGCAGATTTCAGCACAAAGCCTGACTGCCCAACTAGAATTATAGCTAGCAAATATTTTTGCATGAGAAGAAACAGACTAAAAACTCAGGACTTAACCATATTCCTGTTTTTAAACATGAGGAACATCTTTCCATTTGGTATAGTTTGAAGTACACTTGAAAGCCTAAACAAGAAATATGATTTTTTAAAAAAAAAAAATCTCCATTACTATGAAGTGTTGCTGTCTAACCCTTATTAAAATCAAGACCCTTCAGTGCTCAGAATGAATAATGCCCAAGGCACTAAACTCAAGTACAATGGGATAAACTCAATTCCATTGGGATGGAGTGGTCCTCTCTCTTGCTCTCTTTTTCTCTGCAGGATTGCTGCAGACACATGTGGGAGGAACAAACATTTGTTCCATGCTGTCTATAAATAAAAGAGATATGTATCTCAGATCCTTAAAACAGCTGTTTTGTCTTCATTAGCCCAGGTGTTTTCTGAGAGCAAATTTTGCCCTTCATTACAGAGGCTGAGATCATGCAATTTTTTATTCATTTCGTGTTAGCTCCTGACCACCTTGGTTGTAAGGAGGCCAAAAATAAGAAAAACAATGAGCATCTGGCTTAGACAAAGCCACAGTTAAGCTTCCAACACAGAAAGGGAACAGTAGGTAGCCATAAATCATTCAAAAATTAAAGGGCAGCATAAGCTTTTACATGCCATAAGACTGCACCCAAACTGCAGGAATGGTGAGCTTACAGGTTTCCACCTTGGTGCTCTTTTCTTTTTGGCTTATGACTGACATTTTTGGCAATTATAAAGCAGTTCCTATAAGCGTCCCAAGTGGGAGTTTTTTGTTTTGTTTTGTTTTGTTTTTGGCTTTGGAACTTAGAAATTCTAATGCTGGTCACTGCATAACAATATCTGGTTCATCCTCTAAATTCTGGAACAAAATAGATGCTCCATTATGAGGTAAATTGTATCATGGACCATGCAAATATAATTTTAATGTATAATATAAATATAATCTTAACCAGGCAAGAAAACCAGCATATTCCACAATGTAATCTGACCATGAGTTCATTGTTTGAAAGCTAAGTTCTGTTCTTTTTGCTAGAGAATACTACATTTAATGATGTCAAGACCTTTCTGGATGTGGCAAACACTTGCAAATAGCTGGCTCAGGTCTTATGCAGGTCACTGATTCCAGCACTGAGGAAATACAACTTACAAAACTGAGAATTATGGACCTTTTACTTTCACCAAGAAAACAACTTAAACATTTCTGTTTTCTGCAGATGTAACACAGTGGAACTTTTATTTGGAAATACAGTTTTCACCTCCTCTGCTATGCTTGATATAGTTCACAAAAATGAGAATTAAAAAATAAATAAAGGCAAAACTTTCATCAAAATATTGGAGCTATTCTACACAAGAACATTATGAGAGAAGGCATAAAACTTCAACAGATTGTTCAGAATCCCTGAAAGCTGCCACTTTCACCACTATGACAGCCTGAGTCGAGCTTGAACCCTTTTGCTAGTATTGAACTCGCAACCTTATGGTTTTGAGTGAGTAGCTGCAGTACAGGCATTTAACCACTGTGCCACCAGGGCTCCTTCACACAATGTGAAATTTTGAAGCGTCTTCTACATATCATGAACTTGTCATTGCTGCTGCTGCTGTCATTCTCTGGAATCCTATAATCACCTTTTACGTAATGTAACTTGATATATACTTAACTAAGTTGTGGAGATGAATATTGAGACATTGGCATGAATGTCCAATGTACATTGGGGCATAATGCACATGGGTGTGCAACTTTACTGGCTCTGCTATGTAGTAATGTTACATCAGTCCTCTACTGGATACAGATGTTACAAAACTGACCAATTCTAATTCCTGCACATGTAAATCCACTTACGAAGATGGAACTCCCATACAGGATACTGGCCATTGTTATATTATTTCTGGCTGGAACCCTGCTGGGAAGTTACCAATGTATATATAGCCTAGAGTTATACACTTGTGACTGTTCCATATTCATGATTCCTATGTAGCTCCTAGGTTAGAGGATATATAGGGACCATGTAAGCCCCCTAACCCCCCTGTTGCAATCATCAGGGTTCTGTTCATCTGTTAATCAGTCAGTTAAGCAGCTGGCTGATGATCCTACCACCTCCTCGTGCAAGTGATCACTGGTGTAAGGGTAAATTTTAGGAACCAAATGCACTTAAACCTCTTCAGTAAGGAGTCAGTTATCCAACACTTCAAGAAACTCCTTCAAGGTTTCCACATAAGAGGAACTGGCCTATCCCAGAATGGTTTTTATTTACTAAGATGGAAAAAAATATCTGATGTTATTAAGTTCTTGGATGAAAGGGGGCTTTCCTGACACTCTGGAGATCTGGTCATCAAGAATCGCATAGAGGTGAGAATTTTGTGCAGTTTTCATCTGATATTCATGTATCCAGAAAATTTTCAGGAAATTATTCTGTGCACATGTTTTTGTGTGTGAACATTATGCATTTTCTGCACACAAAAAAGAGCTGCCATACATGCACAT
>NW_024810721.1:0-2879 GCF_019175285.1 Sceloporus undulatus | reverse complement strand
TTACCCAGATGCTCTCCACCTGGCTTCCATGATTGATGTCCAGGATCTCTTCATTTAAATTACCAAATATCGACGAAATATTAACTATTAATTTAAGGGAATGTTATCACCCTTTTCTTCAAATGTTTTAAGACAACTCCATTCCATTTCTAAATATTCTTTTGATCTCTCTCTTAGTAAGGCAGATACTATGTCCATATTTCTAGCTTCATGTATCTTAACTAATCTTCGATAGAAGGATTAATGGTAGATTTCCAAACCTGAGCAAATAAGATCCTTGCACATGAGACCATATATAAAACAATGCTGTTGTATTTTACTGACTTTATGTTGTGTGTCATGTTTAGTAAAAATAAATTTGGTTCAAAGGGAATATTCATATCAAGAATGTTTTGGATGGTTCCATGAATCGTTTGCCAGAATCCTTGAGCTTTAATGCATGTCCACCAATATGAAAGAAGCGTCCCTTGGGTTCCCCCCATTTCCAGCACTTAGTATTACCTGCTTTGTATCTCTGGTGTGTTTTTGGGGGGTTAGATACCACCTGAATAACATTTTGATATAATTTTCTTTATAGTTTTGGCACAGAGTGAATTTATTTGTTCCTTTCCATGATTTGCCCATTCCTCTATAGTCATAGTTTTATTTATATCACGTGCCCTTCTTACCATGCTGTGTTTAATAATTTCATCTTCTAGATCTCTTTCTTTGAATAGTTTATAATATTTGGATATGTGTTTACCTTTTTTGTCCATCATAATGTTATCTATTTCATTGTTATCCATCGTTAACTCAGGAGCTTTATTATCTGCCTTAAAACGATTGTTTAATTAGTTGTATAAAACCCAATCCTTCATGTTTCCTTTTTCATTAACTTCTTCCATAGATTTCCTATTGTATTTTGCTTCTGGTGTTTTGTTTATTAAATCTCCATATCTTAGCCATGGAGTATCTTTGTCCTTTGTTCTATTGAAATAGGCCTCTTGCAATGACCCCCAAAATTGATGTCTCATTTTATACCATACTTTAAGCAACGATCTTCTTATAACATGATGGTTAAAAGTATCATTATCTTTTGGTTTTGTATACCACATATATGCATGTATACCAAGATTCAGGTTAGCCTTTTCTATATTCAGTAAATTCTTGTTTTCTAATTTGAACCATTCTTCTAGTCATTTGAGACAAGCTGCATAATAATACAGCTTAAAGTTTGGTAAGTTACATCCCCCCTTGAAGCAAAGATCATTTACTAAGGCAACCATAACAGTTTTGACTCCGTATCCCATCCTGAAGCCAGTTTGAAATGGGTCTAGATAATCTGTTTCATCTAAGACCGCTTGGAGATGAAGAGCAACTGCCCTCAAAATTATGTTGGTTTGAAATGGAAGATGGGAGCCCGGTCTGTAATTGCTCATGTCCAAGGGATCTAGGGAGGGATTTTCCATAAACTGGCATAACACTGCTTCTTTTAAACATGATGGAAAATAGCCCTAACTAAGAGATGCATCTATAATATATTTCAGGTGATATAAAAAAAGGGCAAGGGTTGGGAGGGCAAGTTCTCCTCTTCACACTTAAAAGGAGCTTGTCCACACCCTCAGTACTCAGATTCAAATTGATCCAGTATGATCTTACTTATGGACACCTCACTTACAGCCTCTGCAATAATGCTGATGTCCAATTTGGCTTTTATCTGAGATATATTATCTGTCAAATAGTCATTTAAAGCATCATAGTGAGCTGTGGAAGGCTCTAATAATGGGTTCTTGGAGGAAGGTGCCTGAAACAGGTCCCGAATCCTCCCCCCCCCCCCCCCCCCAGCCCGCCCCTTTCCCCTCTCTTCCCTTGGCACTTTCATTCCTTTCAGATGCCCCAAAGACCCCTTCTCAGCATGCGCAGGGATCGTAAGGCCTTTGAAGCTGCTGCTGTTTATTCCATTGTCGGCCTTTGGAAGAAGGGAAAGACTACGGCCTTTTTTCCTTCCTTCCGGAATGGAGCCCAAACTGCGGAGCTGGACTCAGGAGGGAAAGTCTGGGAAGGCTCTGCTTTGTTCATATAGCTCTGTCTCTCTGAGTATATATGTGTGTTTGCCTCTGTTTTTATGGCTGGGAAAGGAGCTGAGGGCTGAGGAGAGAAGAAAGGGTACATTTTGTGCAAATGCAGAATTTCTGTACACCAATGAGTCCAGTGTGTTGAAACAACAAAAACTTTATTTTAAACACATAATCAGAAATTCAGTGTTTAAGTCAGAGCTGCCCTCCCCAAACCAAACATTAAAACCCCAAAACCTAAAACATCACACTCGTCCAAACCTAGCCCCCCTTTGCCATTCCCACAAACTAGCCCTTTCTGTTAATGCCTGTCCCCAACTTTCTTCAGCCAACATCGAACAAATTCTAAATGCTATCATTCCCATAACTATTCTAACCAGCTGCAGCCAATCCCACCCCTCTGTTTAACTAACCTATTCCACCACCATGATCCCCACTCAAATTTATAAATGAAAGCAATAAGCTATAATAAAGGCAATTAAAACCTCAAAATAACAAAATATAATTGAAAAACATAAACAGACATATGGACACACAAACCTAACACACGAAATCACAAGGGCTTTTTCTAATCACCACAAGATTTAAAATATAATCTTTGTTTTGGTTCTTGATAAATATAATCTTAGTTCATTTCTGGCATTTGTATGGCTTCTCTCCTGTGTGGACTCTCTGATGTTTCACTAGGTCTGACTTCCGAGAAAAACATTTCCCACAATGCTGGCATCTGTATGGCTTTTCTCCAGTGTGGACTCTCCGATGCATGACTAGGACTGACTTGTAAGCAAAATGTTTCCCACAATGCTGGCATTTATGTGACTTCTT
>NW_024810720.1:0-2879 GCF_019175285.1 Sceloporus undulatus | reverse complement strand
TATTTCATGTGTGTGTGTGTTTGTGTGCATGCATGCATGTGAGCCAAACAATGAAACAGGGTGGTGATAATGTATTGGAGGAGGAATGGGTGTGCAGCTTCAAATGCTGTTGTGTGTGATAAGAGTTTGGTGCAAATGGACACTCTATTTCCAGAATGTTTCTGAATGTGCGCAAGGAAAGAAACGATCTCCATTTAATAGTGTTTTTATTGACAACACTGTTGTAGTAGAAGAGCCTTATGTGATAAGGTCCTGTCAAGTACACAGAAGAGATCTTCTTTTTCCCCTCTCTTCTTCATCTTGCTGTGTTTATGTGCTGTCCTGCAGCAATGCCATCATAGTGACCTTCCATTAGTTAGGAGGATGTACTACGTTCCACTTACTGTTAGATCATCTGTTAGTCTGGGTGTTACATTTTCTCCAGCAAGTTTTATTCTTCTGAATTTTAGGCACAGGTGTCTTAGTTTCTGGAAGTACTTATAAAGCATTGATCTGTTAGGAGATGGGTTTGGACTAATTTTGGATTCTCTTTCTAATCCCACAAAGAAGGCTACAAATGCTGCAATAATGTTGCTTAATGGCAGTACTACTACTGTGTTTATCTACTGCAAGGGAGAGACACATGAGCTGAGTGTTTTCTTCCCATTTCTGAAAGATAATTAGCAGGGAACACACCATTTTGTGGCTCCCAGGGCCACTTTGTAGATCTCCAAGGGACCCTATACTCATCTTCTAGCCTTTTTAGTAACCAACCTCAATTTTTTCCAGAAAAAAAGGTCAATAGCATCCCCTGAAATCTCTGGGAACACAACTGCCCATTTCACCCATTTTTGTCATGTGTATTAGGAGGCCTTTTATCGGCTCACATGGGCTTCTTTCTCAAAACAGGAAACAGACATATGGTAACCTCTGGTTTTGAAAAGACCTGTACAAACTTAAGTTAGGCCAGAAATGAGGGAAAATGGATGATAATGCATCAAAGAGCCACTTTTTGGAGAGCTATTTTTTCCATGGTGGAAAGCCTAGGGTGGGAGTATGAAGTGACAACAGAGTAGAAGAGATTAAATTGGGACAATGCAGCCTTTTGAGTTTCTTGAAATTGCCAGTCTATGGAGTAAAGGGTTAAACTCCCTGTCCTCACTCAATGCAATCTCAAGAATTATCACCCCAGCCTCTAGCAATTGCTGCTTTGATTATTAATTTTACAATGTGCACATTAAGAGAAAATACTAATTTAATATCATGTCTAGTGTGCTCCACAGCCTTGAGACTTGTTGGCTGTAAAGTAGTGTAACATATTTAATCATAATTTAAAAAATCGCCTTCACAAGATGATTGAGGAACACAAGAGAAAATCCACCACCACTCCCCATCATTAGTAATTTTCACAGCATCTTCCTTTTAAATTCTCAAATATTTCATTAAAAAAAACTTTTTGACATATCTTAGAATAGGCTCATGTTGACCTGCATGTCTTATTTTAATTACTGGTATTATTTTCATTCTGCCACACAGGCATTGGCTGCCTGCCACAAAATAATGATCCCATCTATGCTATAGGCAAAAATTATGAATGGCAGAGACCAAACATATTACATTGACCCAGAAGCCACAAACAATCTGAGCATTAATTTCATTATCTGAATAATGCATTTTGCACAGGCATCTGTCTGAAAACAGACAAAATGAGGTTTGGCCAAAAAGTTTCACTGCTGCTATTTTTTCCTCAGCTGTTTAGACAGAATTTGTGCTTATAATTGCTTGTTAGTCTAACTTTGGTCTTGATACTTTAGGAATCAGTTATCTCCATCTTCTAAATATATTAGTTAGAATAATCCAAATGGTAAATATCTTTGAGAAGATTTACTGAGAACAATATGTTGTTTTACTAGCCTGCTGTGTAAATGCACCAGACTCTTCAGCCATTTTAAGTGAGTGTTTATACAAATTCTGTAGATGGAGGGAAAACGTTTGTAAAATATGAAAATACATATTTCTCTTCACATATGATTTGACCCTATTATTGAGTCAGATACTGACTAGTAGACAGTGATGGCCCCAAGTGACAGAAGCAACTGGTTTACAGAAGCACAGAAAAAATGTGTAATAAAAATGTGTCATGCTTTGCGTGCCTGCTTCTTATATAGTATGGTTTAGTAAAGTGCAGTATCTTGAAGCATTTGTCAACAGCAGAGTATTTAATATACATGTGAATAATAATAAGAACAGTACTTGGAGAGATCTTGTAGCACCTTTGAGACTAATTGAAAGAAAGAAATTGGCAGCATGAGTTTTCATAGACTTCAGTCTACTTCATCAGATGCATTTGGTCGAATGGTAGCCAAACACAGACATATATATGCCATCGGTATGTGAAGATGTCAGTTCAAATTACAAATCCTTTATGGAAATGAAGTTGAAGAAATGAGGTCTGAGATGGAACGCCCAGGGAGACTGAAATGTTCTGCCACCTACATTGGACAAACAGGCCTCAGAACAGTGTGCCAGGGGATAAATGGACATAAATTAGACATTAGGAATGGGAATACACAAAAACCGGTGGCAGAACATTTCAATCTCCGTGGCCATTCCATCTCAGACCTCAGAACAGTGGTCATTGAACAAAAGAACTGCAAAGATAGATTGGAAATAGAAACAGCAGAATTGGAATTCATCCACAAGCTACAGTCCCTCAGCAATGGACTGAACAAAGACAATGGTTTCTTGACACACTGCATGCACTTCAACACTATCTGACCCCATCCTTATCGGGGCACCCTACATTCATCAATTCCCCTCACCACAGGCTAGTCCCATAGCAAAACTAGATCTGCCAGTTCATCTCCATGCACAAAGAACACTTTCCTATATCTTTGTGC
>NW_024810719.1:0-2879 GCF_019175285.1 Sceloporus undulatus | reverse complement strand
ATCTTATTTTTTATTTATATCTCAGGTTTTACTTAGTTTTCAGTGTTGTTTGTTTTATGTTGTATTTCTGTTTTTATTTTCTGTATTATTCCGTTTTATTAATTATGTTAATTTTATGGAGTAACGGTAGTAATCTAAACAGATCACAGTTCCTAATCCAATAGACAAAAAGTGCTAGTAATGTAAAGTGTCCAAAAAGCAAACCCTTTAATGGCAAACATATAAAAATATACAATGGATCCTGTCTGATCGAAAGGTGGACCATAGAGTCATTGGATGCATTATTGATAATATCATTATTGATTGTCTAACATACATTTTTGTCTTGATTTTGTCCCCAAAGTGGGAGTCAAAGTCAACATTCTGGTCTTTGTGAGACTAAGCCTTAGAGTCCATGCTCTGGGTGTCCTGGGATTTGTAGTTTTGTCAGGCACCACAGTTGTGTCTCTCTGGCCAAGATGGCTGAATCTCATTTGAGAAAACTACAAATCCCAGAGTTCAATGGCAGGGAGCCAGGTCAGCTGAAGCGGTGTGAAACTGCGTTATTATTTCTGCAGTGTAGACGCAGGTTGGTTCTCAGTTGTGGCAGGGCTGGCTGTTTACTTTGTGGTCAAAATTGTGTTATTTGTGAGAACAAGAGCTAGAGTCCTTTGCAATTCCCTGTGTATTGATAGGGATGGGAAGAAAGAGATGTGATTTGGAAAGAGCCATTTATCTTGTCACTGTCCTTTTTTTTACCTCAGTTTGTACGGAAGGGAGCCATTTGAAAGGAGACATTTACAGAGAGCCCTTAAGGAGTTCCTGGCAGACAGAGAGGCTTCTCCCGGGGGAGGGAAAGGCTGCATGTATATACATATGTGTGTGTGTGTGTGTGTGTGTGTAGTTTTTTTGGGGGGGGTCATGATGGTGATAGAAAAGGGGAGTTGTGTAAGGAGGGAGGGAGCAAATGGCATGGTACAATGTCCTGGGATTTGTAGGTTTGTGAGGCAGCAGAGCGCTGTCTGTGTGGCAAAGAAGGGCAACTGTAATGTGAGTAAACTACTTGCCAATTAGCTTACTTGCTGTTCATCGCTATGATCGTCGGAATAGCGGTATATAAATAAATCAAATTATTATTATTATTATTATTGTTGTTATTGTTATTGTTATTATTCCATGACAGGGAGATAGGGGAGGTGAAGCGGGGCGAAAGCGCATCATCCTTTCTGGATTGTGGATGGCTAAGGTACAAATCATGGCATTTTATTGGGCATGTTTTGTTGGGAATGTTGTTTTAATGCCATTTGAGGGTGGGAGGGAGAGAAGGAATTAGGATTTGATCTGGGTTGCTATGGTTTTTCTTGTGGTGTATTGTGTGGTGTTTTGATTCTGACTTTATTTGTTGTTGTCCGCCTTGATCCAATAAAAGGAGGGGTGTGATAGTTATTCTTCTTATTCTTCTTATTGTTGTTGTTATTATTATTCTTATTATTATTATTATTATTATTATTATGCATTTTGGCAGTGTCCACAATGGGGAAATGAACTGGTTTGAGAGTGATCTAGCTGTCTTGGCCCAGTGCTATGGAATTATGGGAATTGTAGTCTCTTGTTGGAGCATAGTTTTTGCTGATAGATAAGATTAAATGTCTCCAAAAAGTAGAATTCCCAGCATTCCCTAGCATTGAGTCAGGGCAGCGAAAGGGGTGCCAAAGTGGGTTATTATTTCTATTACAATATTAATAACAATAATAATAATAATTGTAGAGAGACATTGCTGTACCGTTGAGACTCAGTGCAAGAAAGGAGTTGGCAACATGAGCTTCCCTAGGCTTAAGCTGCCTTCCTCAGATGTATGGGAATTGTAGTTGTTTGTGGCAGCAGACCTCTTTCTCACAAAACTACTCTTCCCAGGATTCTTTAGCATGGAGAGAGAGTGGTTATAGTGGTCTCAAAGTGGATTCTTCATGCAGTGTGGATTGAGCCACTCTGTTGTTGTTGTTGTTGTTGTTGTTGTTGTGTGTGCCTGTCCCATGGGAGTCCCAAGTCACTCTCTGAGTCTCAGAGGAGGGGAATGGAAGCTGTTCCGAAGAGAGTCGCCAATAAGAGCCCCTGAGAGGTCTGTTGTTGGTCCAGATCCATCTGCACTGTAGAGATAGTGCAGTTTGGCCCTGCTTTAAGCACTGTAGCTGCCCTCCAATGGAATCCTGGGATACATAGTTTTACCAGGTCCTGAGGCATGTTTGGCAAGGACTGCTGTGTGCTTTGAGAAACCAGAAATCTCAGAATTCGATGGCATGGAGCCAGGGCAGCTAAAGCAGTGTGAAACCGCGTTATTATTTCTTTTGTGTAGACGCATGTTGGTTCTCAGTTGTGACAGGGCTGGCTGTTTAGTTTCTGGTAAATATTGTCTTCCTTCTGAGAATAAGACTTGAGTGCATGCTCTGGGTGTCCTGGGATTTGTAGTTTTGTGAGGCACCAGAGCTGTGTGTATGGGCAAGAAGTCCTAAAATAATATGAGAGAACTATAAATCCCAAGGTCTAGGAAGAACAGTTTGCAGAGCATGGCGTGGCATCGGATGGTCTTCAGGAAAAGGTTAGGGTTAGGGTTAGGGTTAGGGTTAGGGTTAGGGTTAGGTATAAATATTTTTTTTAGGTATAAATATTTTTATTTAAAAAGTACATCCTACTAACAAATTTGCTACTTCAACTGTTACAGAACCATTATATCATTGCAAACATTAAACATTATATAACATTATAAAACCCTTATAACTGTAAATCTTCTTCTTTTACTTTTGTAATTACCCTTATTTTACTTATTTCAAATATTTCGAAACCTAGAAATTTACATTATAATACCTTATAATGCATAGATAATCTAGATGCCATTTCTCAGG
>NW_024810718.1:0-2880 GCF_019175285.1 Sceloporus undulatus | reverse complement strand
TGAAGTCTGGACTCACCTGGAACACTTTGAAATAGTAGCAATAAAACCGATGAGGTTGCAGTAGCTCTCTTGCAGCCAGCTGCCCTTCTTTAGCAATTTTTCTAACTACTTCATCATTTCCTGAAAAAAAGAAAATATATATGTTACATATTTCCTTTTTATATATAACAAAACAATAAAAAGAGGGATACTCAGATTTTGAGAAACTGAAGAAATGCTATTTGTTGCAAGATACCACAATGTCACTTTCCCATCTTTGAAAACTTCAATGATATTAGCTACCTAAGAATTTTCAGTTGAAGTTTGGCACAATTAAGGAAGGAAATTTCACAACTTTGGGAGAGCTACATTGTTGTCTAAGCTACAACTAAGTGCACGGACAGCTTTTACATCTCTCACGCAGATTAGGTTACTCACAACACACCTGTAATTGTCTTCTTCCACCCATATAATCATCACCTATTTATTTACTACGAAGATTAAGGAAAGATGTCTTGGTAATACAAGGAAATATTTCAGAAGTTACAGAACAGCATTCTCATGGATCTGTTTATACTAAGTAATTCCAAGGCAATGTTTAAAGTTTTGATCTGGATGCATACTTTAGAAATTGCAATATTTAGCAATATGCACACATATCTTTTCATCTTTTAGTCTCTTTTAGTTTTCTCCCAGTGGAGGAGGCACTGACTGATGGATAAACAAACTGAATATTCAAATAAATTACTATTCATGTCCAATACTAGTTTGCTATAAGTAAAAACCAGTAGGCTGTGAACAAGTATTTGAATGAGATTGTAAACCCAATGGAAGGGAATGGGAATTGAGGGCCAAAACATACTGCAAAAAGAATCCATTTTGAGAGCACTTTAATTGCCCTGGCTCAATGCTAGGGAAAGCTGGAAACTGTAGTTTTGTGAGACGTTTAGCCTTCTCTGTGAGAGAGCTCTGGTGCCACAAGAAACTACATTTCCAAAATCCTCTAGCACTGAGTCTGGGCAGTTAAAGCAGTTTCAAGCTGGATTATTTCTGCAGTCTGTTTTACCCCTAACTCACAAATATTTAGACAAAGAAAGAATAGGTAGGAAAGCAAGTGGGGAAAATTTAAGAATTTTCACACAGAAAGTATTTTAAGGTTGTGACAGCTGTCTTGAAAGATAGCATACAAATGTAATAAATAAATTAATGAAATTATTTCCAATCCTACTGATATTTTTAAAAGCTCTTGAGACACTACTAGCAGGATATACGGTTTTTTGCATACATTAGGAAGGCAGTTTCATGGACTATGGAATTATTGCAGTGTAGCAATTTTCTTGAAAGACATCCCCAAATCTAAAGCTTCAGTGTAGCTTGGGACACAACTGGGAAAATAAAGAGATAAAGAGCTGTAAAACACCTCCAATAATGAAACAGAAAATTATATTATTATTCTATGGTTCTGTTGGGTACTTATCATATCTCAAGAGTGTTGGAACACTGAACTCCACTGTCTTCACCTCCAGGGTTTGTCTTTTCATGAAAGAGTAGGCAATGGCACACCCTCTCTGAAGAAACTTGCCAAGAAAACCCCAGGATAGGGTCTCCTTAGAGTTGCCATAAGTCAGAAATGACTTCAAGGCACAAAACAACAACAATAAGCTGAAATCTGGTCCTGTTAGCAGGCTGATAAGAAGGTTTTTCACTGCTCACTTTCTGTCTTCTCTCATTACAAGGGTGGAGTGAGATAACTGTATTCCAGTTTCCACAAATCTAAAGCTAATAATCAGAAAACTGTGCGTTATTTTATTTTAATTTTTCTTTAGTGACAGGTATTACCTTAGCCCACTTTATCTTTTCTAGCAGGTCTTCTAGATTTCTTTTAACAGAGACATAGTGGTGCCATGGCACCAACTCCTTATAGAAGTGCTCATAATATGGTGAAGATTGCTTGATTACAACACTGTCCCCCAATAAAAGGTATGGGAACATGTAGGCTGCTACTGTGCCATCTACATTCACTTGATATTTGTACTATGGAAAAAGAAGGGAAAAGAAAGAAAACAGTGTAAACAAAATGCCTTTTTTTCTCAGAACTGCATCTTGGCCAAAATAAACACAACTATAACAACAACAGGAATGCCTGTTTTCTAGTCTATGCTTTCTTTTGATTTTGTTTTCTATTTCAGCCTGTGGCTGGAATTTGAAGTGCTACAAGGTATGCCCAGCATGTAAAAGAAGGCATTTGCAAGTTCTTCTTGAAACCACAATAAGCAACCTCATCTGACCAGCTATTCCTGAAAATCTGGAGACTGTAGTAGCAGCTGGTGATGTGACATGAGGAAATACAAATAAACGAGGAAATCAACAAAGCCCCAGTGTATGAAGGGAAGTATTGGAGTGAACAAGTTAAACCCTTTGGCTCATGTTTTTTCATGCACAAGGTCCCATTTACAGTCCATGATATCTTAAGTTAAAATGTAAAACGGGTGGTGGCAAATGAATGAAAGAATCCAGCAGACGTGCACCTGAAGAAGTGGATTGATATTCATGAAATTGCATGATGAAACAAACCAGTTAGTCTTAAAGGTGCTGCTGCATTCTTTCATTTCCCAACCACCCACTCCACCTTCCATTTTGTGCCGACACAGACATCGGTCTGGAACAGACCAGCAAAAAAACCAGCTTCCCAGTGGCTTGGAGGTGTAGCGTAGGCACGACGCACACCTCCAAGCCAGCATTCACAACGCCAGGCTATTTACACATCCAGCTGCTTTACAGTACTCTGGCAGTGTGGCATTTAGACGTCACATACCACAAGAGTGTGCAAAGCCATGGCGGCAGCAGAAAAGCCGGCTTTTTGCTGGCTCAAAAAGGAGAGGCTTTCTGCTGCTTCTTTTT
>NW_024810717.1:0-2880 GCF_019175285.1 Sceloporus undulatus | reverse complement strand
AACAAGCTTGCTCCATCTTCAATATGACACCCCTTCAAATACTTAAAAGGGGCTATCATATCACTTCTTAACCATCCCTTCTCCATGCTAAACATTCCCATCTCTCTAAGACTCTCTTCATAGGGTATAATTCCCAGGCCCTTCACCATTTTGGTCATTCTTTTCTGGACACCTTCCAATTTATCAAATATCCTTTTTGAATTGTGGTGCCTGGAACTAGACACAGTATTCCAGGTGAGGTCTGACCAAAGCAGGATAGAGTGGCACTATTATTTCCCTTGATCTAGACACTATGGCGGGTTACAGACCGCCAGAAAGTACGCGACGAGCGCGTACTAGGGTTAGGAAGGGGCGGTGCTTCCGCACCCCCAACCCTAGTACGCGCTCTGCGTGTAGAAAATGGCGGCGGCTGTTCCACACGGCTGCCGCCATCAATATGTCACGACCGCGCCACCTCCAAACGAGGCGGCATGGTTGTGACGTATTGGGGCCACGCCAGGTCACCTAGGGCACCCTTTCCGCAACCCCGGAAGGAGCTCCATTTCAGAGCTCCTTCTGGGTTTGCGTCGCTGGGCACAGTCTTCAGATGGCTGCGCCTGCGACGCAGAGGAGAAAGGGGCCCCAAGGACACCCTTTCCAGGCCGCGGGGAAATGGCCTATTGCAGCTTCCCTGCAGCCTGGAAAGCGGTGGATTGGGGCCTCGGAGGCTGCCGGTCTGGCAGCTGAGGCCCCGATACAGCGGAGAAACACAACTTTAACTGCCATGGTTCAATGCTATGAAATTCTGAAACTTGTAGTTTTGTGAGACATTTAGCCTTCTCTGTCAGAATGCTCTGGTGGCATAACAAACTACAAGTCTCAAGTTTCCATAGATATGACATCTAAAATGGTAACTTAGGCCCGTTACAGACGGGCATAAAATACGTCCTGGGGATGTACTAGGGTTAGGGAAAGTGCATGCCTTACGCACGCACCTAACCCTAGTACGTCCCCAGGATGTACAAAATGGCGGCGCCCTATACACATAGGGGCTGCCATTACAACGTCACGAATGTGCCGCCTTCAAATGGGGCGGCACAGACGTGACGTCTTTGCGACGTGCAAGGGTGCATAGAGCGCCCTTTCCGCGGCGCTAGAAGGAGCTCCGAAACGGAGCTCCTTCCGTGATTTGCGTCGCTGGCGCAGCCTTTAGACAGCTGCGCCAGCGACACAAGGGAGAAAGGGGCTGAGCGGCCCCTTTCTCCTCCTCTAAGCCACCACCGGGTGTCCTTGGGGCTTGAAGCCCCAAGGACACCCCTTTTCAGACCGCGGGGAAGCGGCCTTTTGCCGCTTCCCTGCGGCCTGGAAAGCAGTGGATCGGGGCCTTGGAGGCTGCCGCTCTGGCAGCAGAGGCCCCGATTCTGTGGGGAAAGGAGTGCCTACAGGCCGCCCCAAAGAGATTATTTCTGCAGTGTGGATGCAGCCACAGTCTCAAATGGCAATTAAGGCCCATTAGCTTCATGAGAGACTCCTAGTAGTAATTTAATTCTCAATAACTGCCCAAAACTGGACAATATCAACCAACACAACAGTCTACACTTTTGTAACTGTCGTGGCTATCATTATGAGTGTCTGTGCTTAGAATGTATCATACCCTGATAACCCGCCCTTGAACCTGATTTTCCATGGCGAAGGTTATGCAAAGCACCAGCATTTGTTGAAGAAAAACCTGTTAACTCAGAAGGTTCACTTTCTCGTGTGTGTGTGTGTGTGTGTGTGTGTGTGTGTGTATTGGGGGAGAGTCAATAGAAATGAAAGCAGCTACAGGTGATCACTAAAAGAACAGGTTAAGAAACAGCACTCTGATGTTTAATCACCAACAGTTAAATGTCCTTCATCTGGAAGCAAAGCAGCAACTTTTCAAGAAAACAGAAAGAACAGAGAGGACCTTCACTTGACAATAAAGGATGGGTTCATTTGATTTTTCTTTCTCTTTTTGCTTTCTTGGAATGTGCAAGTTTCCAATCCACCCTAAGCCTTGGAGAGGTAATATAAGGCTTTTACATGCAAATATATCAATTTATTACTACAATGGAAAAGCCACTGGAGGCTGAAAGGGAAGCTACCATAACACAGATAATTATATTGACCTTCCTACCAAAACCCTTTGCTCTTCTTCCAGCTGAAGAGAGGATGAACAAGAATGAGACATTCTAAGCCTCAAAGCTGTGTGTGGTTTGAGGCATCAGGTCTCACATTTTTGCATCTACTTCTCTTCCTGGTTGATTTTTCTCATCTTGGTTTTAATTTCTCTGATTCTGTGGCTTCTTCCATTCTAAAGTGGCAACACAAATTGTTTTTCTGGCAGTTGGTGGAGAAAGATTTATCTTTTTTCAGTTTCAGTGAAGTTTTTCCCATCACCTTCAGTTTCAAAACATGGGGATGGTTCAATATCAGGTCTTTGAAAAGGGAGTATAATGCATTGACTTCAAATCACCTCCCCCCACCAACAAAAAACCAGTATTATTCATTGGCTGTCCTAAATATAGGATAGAATTATAGTACTTGAAAACATATTCAAGGTACTAGGTTTGCGAGAGCTGGCACAGAACAATTGAAAACTGAAAATATGACTGTTGTCTGCTGTTTCTGTATTTCCTTTGAGAAAGAAGGACCTGAAGTACTTGAGTTAACATAAACAACGTTTTGAAAGTTCTAGGCCATATTTTAGAGAACCACCTTAGAAAGCAATGATGATGCGAAGCCACTTAAACCTGCAGCAAGTTTTCTGGATGAAGTGAAATTTAGTCCCTCCTTCCCATCCTTGGACGAAGGGCTTCTGCTTTGAAAAAAATTTGAAAAATTAAATCAAGAGTTGAGAAACCACAATTATGATAAAGT
>NW_024810716.1:2050-2880 GCF_019175285.1 Sceloporus undulatus | reverse complement strand
ACGGGCACCTATCCAATTAGTATGACCTAGGAGAGTCAGGGACCGATTAGGGTGAATGTCAGGCTGCAAGCCAATCGGCATGACTCTGGAACATCATGAATATCGAAATCGGGCACTTATACAATCGGTATGACCCAGGAGAATCAGGGACCGAGGAGGTTTGACTTCAGGCTGCCATCCAATCCGTAAGACTCTAGAGAGTCAGGGACCGATGAGGGTGAATGTCAGGCTGCAATCCATTCGGTACGACTCTGGAACGTCATGGACGGATGAATATCGAAATCGGGCACCTATCCAATCGGTATGACCCAGGAGAGTCAGGGACCAAGGAGGTTTGACTTCAGGCTGCCATCCAATCCGTAAGACTCTAGAGAGTCAGGGACCGATGAGGGTGAATGTCAGGCTACAATCCATTCGGTACGACTCTGGAACGTCATGGCCCGATGAATATTGAAATCGAGCACCTATCCAATTAGTGTGACCCAGGAGAGTCAGGGAATGACGAAGGTGAATGTCAGGCTGCCAGCCTATCCATGAGACTCCAGAGAGTCAGGGACTGATGAGGGTGAATGTCAGGCTGCAAGCCAATCGGTACGACTCTAGAACGTCATGGACGGATGAATATCGAAATCGGGCACCTATGCAATTGGTATGACCCAGGAGAGTCAGGGACCGACGAGGGTGAATGTCAGGCTTCCATCCAATCCGTTAGACTCCAGAGAGTCAGGGACCAGAAGGCGAATGTCAGGCTGCAAGCCATTCGGTACAACTCTGGAACGTCATGGACGGATGAATTTCGAAATCGGGCACCTATGCAATTGGTATGACCC
>NW_024810716.1:0-1950 GCF_019175285.1 Sceloporus undulatus | reverse complement strand
TGAATGTCAGGCTGCCATCCAATCCGTTAGACTCCAGAGAGTCAGGGACCAGAAGGCAAATGACAGGCTGCAAGCCAGTTGGTACAACTCTGGAACGTCATGAATATTGAAATTGGGCACCTATCCAATTGGTATGACCCAGGAGAGTCAGGGACCGACGAGGGTCGAGGTCAGGCTGCCATTCAGTCGGTATGATTCCAGAGAGTCAGGGACCGATGAGGGTGAATGTCAGGCTGCATGCCATTCGGTACGACTCTGGAACGTCATGGACGAATGAATATTGAAATCGGGCACCTATTCAATTGGTATGACCCAGGAGAGTTAGGGACCAATGAGGTTCGATGTCAGGCTGCCATTCAGTCGGTATGACCCCAGAAAGTCAGGGACATATGAGGGTGAATGTGAGGCTGTAAGCCAATCGGCATGACTCTGGAACATCATGAATATAGAAATCGGGCACTTATACAATTGGTATGACCCAGGAGAGTCAGGAATCGACGAGTTTCGAATTCAGGCTGCCAGCCAATCACTAAGACTCCAGAGAGTCAGGGACCGATGAGGGTGAATGTCAGGCTGCAAACCAATCGGTACAACTCTGGAACGTCATGGACGGATGAATATCGAAATCGGGCACCTATTCAATTGGTATAACCCAGGAGAGTCAGGGACCCACGAAGTTCGATGTCAGGCTGCCATTCAGTCGGTATGACCCCAGAGAGTCAGAGACATATGAGGGTGAATGTCAGGCTGCAAGCCATTCGGTACGACTCTGGAACGTCATGGACGAATGAATATCTAAAACGGGCACCTATCCAATTGATATGACCCAGGAGAGTCAGGAAGCGACGAGGTTCGAATTCAGGCTGCCATGCAATCAGTAAGACTCCAGAGAGTCAGGGACAGATGAGGCTGAATGTCACTCTCAAACAATCACTACGACTCTGGAACATCATGAATATTGAAATCGGGCACCTATCCAAATGTCATGACCCAGGAGTGTCAGGGACCGATGAGGATCGAGTTCAGGCTGCCATTTAGCCAATCGGCACGACTCTGGACCGTCATGAATATCAAAATCGGGCACGTATACAATTGGTATGATCCAGGTGAGTCAGGAATCGACGAGTTTCGAATTCAGGCTGCCATCCAATCGGTATGACTAAAGAGAGTCAGGGACTGATGAGGGTGAATGTCAGTCTCCCATCCTATCCGTGAGGCTACAGCGAGTCAGGGACCGATGAGGGTGAATGTCAGGCTGCAAGCCAATTGCTACGACTCTGGAACGTCATGCACGGATGAATATCGAAATCGGGCATCAACGTTGGGCTGCCATCCAATTAGTTTGACCCTTGAGGGTCATGGACCAATAATGAGTGGAGATGGGCTGCCATCCAATTGGTTTAACCCCAGAGAGTCAGCAACCAGTGAAGTCTTAAGTCGGGAGCAGTCAATAATAACTCCTCCGCAGAGGTATGATGGCCCTTAGCCAGGCACAAAAGTAAGGCAAGTAACCATGAAGCAGATCCTCTTCAGCAAAAAGAGCAGCTCTAGCCAAGCAAGGAGCAAGACCAGTGTCCATTGAAAAACGTTTCCTCAGAGATAGGAGGTGCAAAGTGCATCAGCAAGGCGGGCATCAATTTCAAGTTTCTCCTTAGGAGGTCAAAGGGACTTTACCAAGCGGACCAGCGAAAGCAGTTATTGGAGAAGTTAGCGTACAGTTGCCCCCTGTTTTTGTGGGGGATCTGTTCCACCCTCCCCTCCCCCCTCCCCCAAAATGGAAATGTGCCCCATTGGCTTGAATGTGGGCACACTCCTGTGGGTGGCTGCAAGTGCGGATCATGGGCGCATGGCCCATTATTTCCCCCTCCCTTTGCCACTCATGTATATGCAAGGGACATGGATTTCAAGTCTGTGGATACAGAGGGATGACTTTATATGGCTTTGTTGTTT
>NW_024810715.1:0-2880 GCF_019175285.1 Sceloporus undulatus | reverse complement strand
GTTTGGTTGGGGCAAGAGTGTCCTCGGGATTCAGCACAACTATACCAGGCCCAGAAGTCCACAGAACTCCAAAGGCATTTGAAAAAGGATTTTAAGTTTTATTTAGGTGAAAAGCAAAATACACACACACACATAAGCATTCACACACACGCACAAGAACTAGATAACAGGTGGAAGTGGTGAAGAGATGTAAGACTTTCCTAATGGTAATATGTTACCTAGGTGGATCTGGATTCCAATTGCTGAGGGTTCGAAATGGGAAGAGAAATCAGGAGGTCCTACGACAAATGGGGATGGCGAGTACATTGAGGTGCTTAGCCATACAAACCCACAGTCTGTCTGTAATTGGACTGATGTCAAAGAACATCCATCCAGGACTGATATTTATACTGTAATTGTTGCTTGGGGGCAGAAACTGAGTGTTCAAAAACGTTTAAATCACTTTAGAATGTTTCCTTGGGGGTGGAGAATGATCTGAAACCAAATTGAATGCAATGGGGGCTTGGTGGAAATACTTCAGCCAAACAGGATTGTCACACCGGCTCTTAGGTCCTTCTTGGCTCTGAATTCTGGTCCCATTCACAAGCCAATGTATAGTACAGTCTGAAGGCAACACTCCCAGAGCTCAACAATAACATAGCACAGTACAGAAGCAAATCTCCAGATATGTATTAAACACTTTTCAGCACTTAGAAGTAACTCACACACAGTTGATTTCCTCCAAGTCCTTGGAGGTTCTTTATCTTGAGTTACAATATAAAACAAATGTTTACCAGCTCTCCTCTCTGAATTCCATCAACTTCACAACCTCTTCTAAACACAACACCAACCCACATCAATCCACATGTGAGCTGCATACTGTATTGGTTGTGAGTCACCTCCTGGTGCCATACAGCATGAAGCATCCTCTGCAGTTAGCTTGTATCATGCCATGTGCTCTGACTTAACACTCTATGGCAATCTCACAAGAAATGATGCCACTTTCCAATTAAAATAGTTTTACATATATTTAATGGAATATTTTTCAACGGCCTGACTATCTGCTTTTACTGATTTCCTCATGGCACTTCCCCTTCAATCTCTTCTTTGGTAGCTCCGATGAGTAAGGATACAATGATTATATGGATTTGGGGGCATCCAGAACAGGGTCATGATCAGGTCTCTCACACCAATGTTATTAATTTAATCTCAAATAGGGAGAGGTGAATGTGGGGCTAAATCTTGGGGTAACACTTTCCTCTCTTAACACTGAGATTCAGTCTTGTCCGTCATTGCCCCCCTTTACAGAAGAATTTGTCAGTCATGAGAGAGTCCACATAAGAAAGAAGTCACAGAAATGCCAGCATTGTGGGAAATGTTTTTCTTCAAAGGCACATCTAGTGATACATCAGAGAGTCCACACAGGAGAGAAGCCATTCAAATGCCAGCATTGTGGGAAATGTTTTTCTAAGAAGTCAGTCCTAATGAGACATCAGAGAGTCCACACAGGAGAGAAGCCATACAAATGCCAGCATTGTGAGAAATGTTTTTCTTCGAAGTCAGACCTAGTGATACATCAGAGAGTCCACACAGGAGAGAAGCCATACAAATGCCAACATTGTAGGAAATGTTTTTCTCAGAAGTCAAACCTAGAGACACATCAGAGAGTCCACACCAGAGAAAAGCCATACAAATGCCAGCATTGTGGGAAATGTTTTTCTATGAAGTCAGTGCTAGTGATACATCAGAGAGTCCACACCGGAGAAAAGCCATACAAGTGCCAGCATTGTGGGAAATGTTTTCCTCAGAAGTCAAGCCTTGTGATACATCAGAGAGTCCACACAGGGGAGAAGACATACAAATGCCACCATTGTGGGAAATGTTTTTCTTCAAAGGCACACCTAGTGAGACATCAGAGAGTCCACACGGGGGAGAAGCCATACAAATGCCACCATTGTGGGAAATGTTTTTCTTCGAAGTCAGACCTAGTGAAACATCAGAGAGTCCACACAGGGGAGAAGCCATACAAATGCCACCATTGTGGGAAATGTTTTTCTTCAAAGGCACACCTAGTGATACATCAGAGAGTCCACACAAGAGAGAAGCCAACCAATGCCCAGCATGTGACTTTTTGCGCGGAAGTCAATCCTAGAGAGCAGCGGAGAGTCCACAGAGGAGAAAAGGCCTTCAAAGGCCAGCATTGTGGGAATGTTTCTCAAGTCAAACCTAGTAAAAACAGCAAGAAGAGTCCCCAGGAAGAACCATACAATGCCGAGCATTGGGGGAATGTTTGTTTCGTATGAGTCAGTCGATGGATACATCATGAGATCACACAGGAGAGAAGCCATACAAGTGCAGCATGTGTGGCAAATGTTTTGTCTAAGAAGGTCATCATAGAGTACACATCAGAAGTACACAAAGAAGAGAGCCACTGTTATTTTTATCAGTAACGAATTAGTATAAAGTTAAATTCAGTTGATGCCAAGAAAAGGCCCTTGTGATTTTGTGTGTTAGGTTTGTCTGTCCATATGTCTGTTTTAAATTTATATTGTGTTAAGTTTAGGTTTTTATTGTTATTAGTATAGATCATTGCTTTTAATTATAAACTTGGCTGGGGATTATGGGTTGTGGTATAGGTTAGCTAGATAGAGGGGTGGGATTTGTTGCAGTCGGCTAGAATAGAATTGGGAATGATAGCATTTGGGATTTGTGGGATGTTGGCTGAAAATGTTGTGGGTTGATATTAGCAAAAAGGGGGCTAGTTTCTGGGAATGGCAAAAGGGGCCTTGTTACCTGTGGGGCATAGACTGTGGGAATTGGAGGTGGGGGCTATGTTTGGAAGAGGGTGGAGGTTTAGGTTTTGGGGTTTTAATGTATTCTTTGGCTTGGGGAGGGCAGTTC
>NW_024810714.1:0-2880 GCF_019175285.1 Sceloporus undulatus | reverse complement strand
TCCCGACTTTTGAGTGGATGGGGTGCAAACTCCTTTGCACGCTTTGTACAGAAATTGAAGTGACTGAAGAAGGGGGAAAGTAGGAGGAGGAGAGAGAAACCAGAACATTTGAAAAGCCCCTGAAAAATTGGGGTGACAGAGGATTAACCAGGACTGTCTCTGCCAAACTCCAACAGTATTTGATTTGCTTCCTTTCATAAATTGGCCAAGCAGTGATCCAGATGATGCTGATAGGATAGTGACTCACCAAAGAGCTGTTGTGCCTTGGCATCCTCTTTCTGTTGGAGCCCAACTCCCTCCGCTTGGCCTCTGTGTCGGCCATCAGGTCTGCGGGGGGCCCTGGTGGTCCTGCACTTGGGTCACTTCCAGCAAGAGAGGCCCAAAGCCGTGTACAAGGAGGCCGAGATGGAGTTCCTGAGAAAAGGGACTAGGATTAGTACTGGATTGGCAAGAAACCCTGCAGCACTCAAAGACACTGAGAACATCATCCTGCTGGTGACATACACAGGTGACATATCCCTCCTTTGGGCCAATGCAGAGGTGGGCATCCTTTTCCTCCCTCTGCACCAAACAAAGCTCCCCAGACCTGGCATAGATTCACTACAGCTCCCATACACAACAGATACTCTATGCCTTCTTAGAGTGGTGGGGGATTAAGGGATGAGGAATTGGAGAGGGTCCTGTTTATAGCTAGATGGGAAATGAGTGCAACATTTGTTGAAACCTCCTGACCTCCCCAGTGGCCCTCGGAGAAAAATGTCTTCATTTTGCTTCTGGCTACGTAAACACAGCTGTTTGCTTCTCCAAAACCTCACACCCAACACTCTCACCAGGTATTGAATGGCCATGCGGGATAGCTTTCACAACTCTATGGCAAGACCTGTGTCAGTGAATGGCCAGTTGTAGCCTTATTCCACCTGGAGCAACACTGGCGCATAGACATTCTATTGGGTCAGGCTTTCTGACCTGGTGGCCTCTCATTCTCCCAGTGGCCAAATCAGTTGCCCTCCATCCCCCAGGGAGGCCCCAGTCAAGCAGAGCAGGAAAGGAGCGTTCTCTTCGCTGGTTGCCCCCCTTCCATGGGATCCAGCCCTTCCCCCAGGATTGGGGCGCACCAGAGAATTGAGTTGATGGGAAGGGAAGACCCAATTCCCATGGCAGCCTTCTGCATGCAGAGAAACTACAATTCTTAGACTGTCTCTGCCCATGTGAAGAGTGCTTATTTTCCTCACTGTTGCCTGGGCATCTTGGCTTGGGAATGTCCAGTTCTAGCCACCTGCAGGATTAAATCGTAGCCTGTATCCTATCCTATACTCAACGCCTCTTTTGAGGCCATTCGTCCTTCCTCCCATGGCCCCCTTTTCCTTTCCTCATCTCTCCTTCCTTACCCCCCCCCCACTATGCCTGCCCCCCACAACCGTCATTCCTCTCCTGGAAATGGGAACTGGGGGCTCTTCTTCTCTCCCTCCAAACTCCAGGCCCAAGCCTTTCCCTGCCCCCCTCTTGCCCTTCGGAGGACGGAGCGGAGGACTGGAGTCCTTCCAGGGGGAGCTAAATCATGCAGACCCTCTGCTCCTCCCCTCAGGCCCCTTCACTAAGAGCATCCATTAAAGAGCATTAAAGGAGCATAGAGTTGGAATAGACCACATGGCCAATGGCAATGGAGGGCAGAAAGTGACAATGCCTAGGAAACTAGTCCTCTGAGTCCCAGCCATAGTAACTCCTGGTAGTAAATAGTCCAGGGGCTGAGGGGGTCTCCATCCCCAAAGTGGGGAGTAAGGACCGGTTCCCATGGGACTGTGGCCCCATGACCTCTGAGCAAATTTATGGGAGACGCTTCCTCCAAGAGCATTGGAGGAGTCTCTGTCTGGATGGCCATCTCTTCGGAGGACTTGGAGGGCAGAATGGGGCTGAATGGATGGCCCTTGGGGCTCCCTTCCAGCCCTAGGAGCCTATGAAGCCTACCTTACAAGGTTGTTGTGGGAGTTAATCACAAGACAATTACTACACAAGAATGACCACCTTTTAGCAGCTTACAATAAAAATATCCATACAGTACAATCACAACATCTTTCATTATGTCCCAAACCCTTCCTAACACTCCCTCCCAAAAAATATCCATACAATACAATAAAACCCAGGTTCCCCAGAAGGAGCAGAGCTGTGTAATCAGAAAACCCTCTCAGAAAAGAGACACAAAGGACACACAAAGAGACACACTTCCTTCCTTTTGGCCCAAGGAGCCTGGCCTCCTCTCTCTGGAGCCTCAGGGACTGTTCAACTGAGGCCTCAGAGAAGGTTCTGGAACAAAATGGCCACTGGAACACAAAATGGATGCCAGAACACAAAAAGGCCAGGGATGGTGGGAGGGACTGTGCCTCCAGCCAATGGCAGGCTCTCAGAGTGTCCTCAGGAGGCGATCAAGTGTGAAATACATATCATAAAAACATCACAAAGCATAAAAATTCCATTTACAGTAACCACAGGGCAGTTATGCTGTTATGACCATAAATAAACATATACACAATTATAATTATATATACATGCTGATGTTGAGCAGAACGTGGGGGGTGTATACATGCGCATATTTCTCCATGCATTTGATTATGTTTAAAATGTATGCAAGTAGAAGAGTATATATATAAATGTGATAAATAATAAGTACAGAAAACGGGGAAGGATATTCATTTCTAACGTTGCTATTCTCCCATAGAATGAGAGATGCAATTTGGACCATGAAGACACATCCTTTTTTACTTCATTCCATAGTCTTCCATAGTTGTTGTGGAACAAGTCAATGTTCTTGGTCGTTAAGTATATTCCTGGATCTTTAGCTTTATTAACGACTCTATACCCAGATACATTACTTAACTCCAGTTG
>NW_024810713.1:0-2880 GCF_019175285.1 Sceloporus undulatus | reverse complement strand
TGTAGGAATCGGCGATCCAACCTGCCAGGTACCCACGCCGGGAGTCCGCCTGCCTCCTAGCCTCCGACAGGTAAACCCTGATGCTGTTCAGCCAGGCTTCTTTTGGGGGGGGGTATGGGGGGTGACCGGATTGCTCCGAAAGCCATCGCCTCGGCCGTTTCTTAGCCCCCATCCCTCCCAGCCCGGGTTTGCTTCCCTGCTCTGAGTTCGAATTTGCCTCCTTTCCCACTTTCGCCTGGGTTGTTTTTTCTCTAGATTCCCTCTTTCCTACCCGGTGGACGCTTGGGGTGGGAAGCGGTGTCCTACAGGGGTCCCTTCTTTCCCCCCAAATGTGGTGCGGTAACGTCGAGATGGATGCGTGTCGGGATGGATGCGTGTGGAAGAGGCGGCACAACAGGTGGAAAGGGAAGCTGGTAGTCCGAGGCAGAGGGGCAGGGGCTGCGGGGGGGGGGATGGTTGGGTCAGGGCTGCTGTGGGGCCATTTCTGGCTAGGAGAAGTGAAGCGCCGCCTCGGGGGAAAGCAGAATCGGCTCCGGTCTGTCCGCATTTGGAGGAAGATGCGGGTTAGTGCTGGGACGGAGGGGAGAAAAGACGGGGGTCTTTGCTTTCCCCAGCTCTCTCTCTCTTTCTTTCTCTTTCTCTCTGGGGCTCCGACCTGGAGGGGAGAGGAAGGCAAGAAGGAGGCGCCTCTTCCGCGGCCCGGAGCCTGGGATTTGAGGTTTCCCTAAGGAAGAAGGACCCCCAGCCAAAGAGGGGGACATGGGGCTGGGGCTTTGGGGCGGTGGAAAGGACCCGGCGACGGCAGGGGAGAGGGGACTTTGTTCTTGAAGGTGTGTGTGTAGAGCTAAGCAAAGCAAACTTTGCTGATGATGGGTTTTTGTGCCGTTTGAGGGCTGTTGCAGGGTCCGTCACCTCCCCCCCATCCCGACCAGCTCCCCTGCGGACCCAGGTGCTGGTTTTCTTCTTCGGTTTGGGAGCTTTGCAACGTCTTCCCCCCTTGCGCCTTCCTCCTCTTCCTCTTCCTCGTCCTGGGTCCCCGAGGGCTGGCCTTGGTGGGGCTGCGGAGAAGAGAGGCGAGGGACAGGAGACCCTCGCCGTCGAGGAGGGCTCCTCGAAGTTTCCAGCCAGGGAAAGCCTCCTGGGGAACTTTCTCCCCGCTCCCAGGCTCCATGGACGGATGGAGGGATGGATGGCTCTCCCCACGGTGGCCTCAGCCACCTGGAAAGGCTGAAGGGGGCAGAGGAGGAGGAAGAGGAGGAGGAGGAAGAGGAGGAGGAGGCGGCGGCGAGAGCGCGCCTGTCTGGGCAAACTTTGCAGCGGCCCTTTTGGCCCTCTCCCAGCGCTATCCACAAAGCGGTTCGGTCGAAATCCTATCCCTTTGTCCCGCCGACTGCCGGTGTGACGTGAAACCCGATTCCTTCTCCCTCATCCTTTAGGAAGGGAGACTTAAGTTAGTCCTTTTCCAAATAAAAGGGACGTGGGGCTCTTTCCCTCCTAAAACTGCGCCCCTTTCCCGGCCCCACAAGAAAGCCCCAGGACCGCCTAGAGAACCACCCGGTCCATGTCCGGCATTTGAACTTCAACACCCCCCTGACAGTTTGCGACTGGCATCTTCTTCCTTTCTGAACGGCAGAAAACAGCCTCGGCGTCTTAGAACTCAAAGTGGAGGAGGCGGGATTTGAACTCGAGGCTGCCCCAATCCTCGGTTGCCGTCCGGTGTGGCGCCTCCGAAAGTTGCAGGCCTTTGGTAGGCGTTTCAAGGAGCTCAACATTTAGGTTTGGGAGCAGGGCGGGGGGCGGTATTTTCCGTTTCTTGTCTCAAAGGTAACTAGAAGGTAGCGGGGGAAATAGGGAAAATGGTGCGGAGAAAATCCAGTGGAAACCAGTAGTTTCCTACTCTGTTGGGTTTTTGGATTTTGTTTTGTTTGTTTTGCTTTGTGGCGGAGAAGAAAGGCAACGAGCAGGAAAAGAAGGAGAAATGCTCGAAAGCGCATCTGGCTGGAAACTGAACTCTATGCCTCTGCTTTAAGGCTGGTTCCCCAAAAGAGCTTCTTTTCCAAGCAATGGCTCTTCCTCCTGGGAGTAAACACAGAAAGGAGCCCAGGCTGGGCACGTAGGCGGCCTTTCAAAGTTGCCGGGCCTCAGTTGCGTTTTCAATCTTGTGCTTTTACTACTCAGAGTAAACCCAAACTGGATTGACCTCTTACATTTCAACTGCAACTCAAGGCAGGCGATTTGTGCTTGAGAATCTAGATATATTTTCAAAGGATTGGGTTGAAAAGGAGTGCTGCCCAAGGCAGGTACCTTGTGCTTCAGAATCCCAATTTATTTTTTCCCCTCTCTTAAAATGAACTTAATTAGGCGGGAAAAGGATTAGTAGGATAATGGCTTTTCTTCCCCCACCACCCCCTTCTTCCATTCACTCTTTGGGATCAAGCGGTAAGACTTTGCCCTGCCCAGCTCCACAAGCCCTGCTCCAAATCCCTTAAGGTGCTTTGGCACCAAAAAAAGAAAAAAGAAGAAAAATGTAAAGGAGGGGGAAAGTCCACTTTAATCTCCACCGGCAAATGGACATTCTGGGGGGAGTAATAAATCAAACCCGCAGCCTCTCCGGCCCTCCTCCCTCATTAGAGATGTTTATTGGAGATTGTGTTTATCCAGCTGTCACGACGCGAAAAAGCTGTGACATAATTACCTCTGACCACATAGTCTTTTATAGGCAGATCTCGCTGACATCTACCACCATCGGGTCGCATTAAAGATGACATGATCAAAATGTTGATTTATATTTATCTTTTTCCCGGCAGACGGGAGAATATTTTTCTCCACCTTTACCTTAATTGAAAGGCAACCCGCCGAGAGGGCCAGGCTGAAGCTGGG
>NW_024810712.1:0-2880 GCF_019175285.1 Sceloporus undulatus | reverse complement strand
GCTCCAGTTTCTCCAGATCCTTTTTGAATTCTGGTGCCCAGAACTGGACACAGTATTCCAGGTGGGGCCTGACCAGAGCAGAATAGAGTGGGACTATTACTTCTCTTGATCTAGAGACTGTACTTTTACTGATGCAGCCTAAAATCGCATTGGCCTTGTTAGCTGCCGCATCGCACCATTAACTCCTGTTCCACTTGTGCTCTACTTGGACTCCAGATCCCCTTCGCACGGAGTCTCCTTAAGCCCGAGGCTGAGCTCCCCGGCCGTCCTTCCTTCCTTCCTCCTTCCCCGGCTCCCCTTGGGCCCTTTTGGGTCACCTTCCTTCCTCTCCCAGCGGTCGACGGTGAAGGAGGCGCCTCGGTCGAGCTCGGCCAGGGCCCTGCACACCTGGCTCTGGGTCTCCATGATGAGCAGCTCCATGCGGCCCCGCATCTCCCCGCGTAGGCCCCGCAGCGCGCCCAGGCCGCTCACCGGCGGCGCCATGAACCGCTCGCAACGGCGCCCCACGTCCTCCTCCTCCTCCTCCTGCAGCTCCTCCATCTCCGCCCGACGCGCCAGGCCCAGCCCCGCCAACGCAGACGCCGCCGCCACCGCCGCCGCCGTCGCGCTCCAGGCCACCGCCGGCCGCCTCCAGCGGGAGCCCCCTGAGGAGAAAGGCCTGGGGCCGCTCAGCCACTGGCCCCGGGCGCCCAAGGCGCAAAGCCCGCGCAGCCAGCGGGACATCATCATCCCGGAGAGAGAGAGCGCGACGCCGACCGCCTCCCTCAGCTTCTGAAGCTGAAGTAAATAGTATACACGCCTCCTGAGAGGAAGGCCCAGGCCCCGCGATATATCACTTGGGAAATGTAGTCCCTTGGCCAACCACGCGCGCAGCCGAGAACGGGGAGAAAAGGCTTTCGGACTACCAATCCCAGCAGCACCCGCAGAGGAGGAGGTGGCTGGAGAGAGGAAGAGGCGGAAGGAAAAGGGACGTTGCTCAGGGAAATGCAGGTCTCATGAGAGGAAGGAAATGTAGTCCCTTAGCCAACCACGCGCGTAGGTGAGAGAAGGGAGAAATGGATATTGAACTACAAATCCCAGCAGGACATGCGGAGGAGGCGGAAGGGAAAAGACTCAGGGAAATTCAAGCCTCCTGAGAAGGACGCAGGCCCAGCGCTATGGCTCTTGGGAAATGTAGTCCGTCAGCCAACCACGCGCATAGACAAGAGGAGAAGATGGCGGGCCTTCGGACTACAAGTACGAGAAGCACCCGCAAAGGAGGAGGCGGCGGTTGGCGAGAAGAGTCCTGAGGGAAAAGGGAAAGGGCTCATTTGCTCAGGCAAATACCAGCCTCTTGAGAGGGAACCCAGGCCCCGCGCTATGCCTCGTGGGAAATGTAGTCCCTCCGCCGATCACGTTAGCGGGCCTGACTACAGATCCCAGCAGCACCCGAGGAGGCGGCGTTTGGAGAGGCTGAGGAAAAAGGGAAAGGGCTCAAAACCACGGCAGCTGTGGGCATGGAGGTCTGCTCTAACAAACTCCAACTCCCAGAATTCCATAGCCGTGATCCAGAAATGAGTTAAAGCGGTGCCAAACCGGGTTATTTCTCCAGTGTGGATGCAGCCTAATAAAACTCCCTCCTCTTCCCTAGAAAACATTGCAAGAAGGTGATATGTAGGATACCAAGCTTCTAAAATGTTAGATATGAATTTGCTGGCAAGACAAGGGCTCTTCTTCTTATTTATTTCATGAATCACACATCTGTCGAATAAAAAGGATGAGAAAAATCTGAGAAAGCAAAGTTTCAAGTTCCTTCTGGACTCCATGATGGAGTTTGTGTGTATACACACACACACACACACACACACACACACACACCCCATTTTAAAACCCATAGTACTGCTCCACTGTTTTAATACTCCAAATACTGGCAGACACTCATAGGAAAACAAGTAATGGCAATTATCCTTTCCTAGAGTGGAGAGCTCTATAAAAATCAGCAAGGTGTTATGATAACATAAGCCCTAAACCAGGGGTCGACAACCTACAGCCCGCGGGCCGGATTGTGCCCGGCAAGGCCTCGGGACCGGCCCCAGCCCGGTCCTGCCGCCAATTGCTGCCCCCGCTGCAGCTTGCGCGCTGCTCCGGGCGCCTGCGGGGGCCTCGCTGCCATCCTCCTCCTCCACCGCGCATGGCTGCTCGGAGGAGGTGGAGGAAGAGGAGGGCAGCAAGATCTGGGGCGGAGAAGGCGAAGGTGGAGGTGGCTTCTCCTGTGTGCGGCCGCGCCACCTTCCCTGCCCCCCCCCTGCGGCCTCCAGCTTCCCTCTCGGCCTCCACGGAGGGCAGCCTCCGTGGAGGCCAAGAAGGAGTACGCGGAGCCAGCTCTTTCCTGGCCTCTGACGGGACCTGGGGCCCCTTAGGGGCAGGGGAAGAGGGGAGGACACCAGTGATGACGCCCCCCACCGGCTCTTTCCTGGCCTCTGATGGGGCCTGGGGCTCCGTCAGGGGCCGGGAAAGAGGGGGAGGCCTCTAGCGATGGTGCCCCCCCGGCACTTTTACCGGCCTCTGATGGGGCCTGGGGCCTCGTTAGGGGCCGGGAAAGAGGGGGAGGCCTCCAGCACTGGCCCGCCCCCGGAGGGTGGAAGATCCACCCCCCCAGTTATCTGAGGGAACAGCAACCCGGCCCCCGGCTCAAAAAGGTTGCCTACCCCTGCCCTAAACCTTGTTGTTTGTTGGTTCACGTACTGCAACACTGATTTTTTAGTGTTCAAGGAAATGGTCAGATTAAATGCCAACTTCCTATAACCTTCTGGAGTACCTGCTCTCTCGATCCCTGTCCCTCGTGGTTAGTGGCCCAGGGGGGATCGGCGGTAACAACTTTGTTACGCCAGATAGTTAATA
>NW_024810711.1:0-2881 GCF_019175285.1 Sceloporus undulatus | reverse complement strand
GGTCAAATAACGGTCCGAGGTCAAAACGTGATTCCAACTGAGATTTTCCAACAGCGAAGTTCCCTAAGCAGCTAACGCGGCGGAAAAAAGGAACTGGGGAAAGAGCGGGAAGGCAGGGGCTTTATAAGGGATGGGCGGAGCTACCGCCAAAAAGTTTCAACATGTTGCAAAGAGTACTTTGCCTAGTGATTCCAGAAGTTTCCGAAGGCACTGTGCAGGCGCAGTACAACCCATTTGTATGCTTCGCAGAGACCACGAAGAAGAAATTTATTACAACAATAAACACCTTGAACCATAAAAAGAGTCAGTCTTTTTTGTTCATGCAAAGGCAAACATAGCAATAACATTGCTGGAGCTGAGAAGGGAACAAGAGGTCATGCAAGACCGGTCCCATAGAATTTGTGCAAACCAACATTCAACAGAATGTAAACAATGCCAACTGTACATAAGTGCTAAAAACACAACCATCAGTGGTGCAATCAGTGCAGCCCTGAAACCAAAACAGCCCTCCCGAAAGCTGCGTCTCGGATGGCCCTGGTGTCCAACCTATAATGTTTAATAAAAGTTAGAGGTTGGGACCAGACAGCAGCCTTACAAACATCCTCCAAGGGAATCCCCAACAGGAATGCAGAGGATGCCGACATTGCCCTTGTGGAATGAGACCGAACCCTGCCAGGGAGAGGTTTGCCCAGGAGTTCATAGCAGAGGTGGATGGTACCAGCCACCCATTTAGAAAACCTCTGCGCAGACACAGGCAAGCCTTTTTTCGGTTCCGAGTAGCATTGGAAAAGTCTCTCGGACCGGCTGGAGGCAGCAGTTCTGTCCAAGTAAAAAGCCAGAGCTATTCTAGCATCAAGAGAGTGCAGGCGTCGCTCCGCATCCGAATTCGGGCTGGATGCGAGGGTGGGCAACACAATGTCCTGACACATGTGGAAAGCAGACACAACCTTCGGCAAGAAGGTAATGTCCGTACAGAGGACCACCTTGTCCTTGTGGAACCTCAGGAAGGGTTGGTCCCTCCGTCAGGCACAGAGTTCGCCCGCATGGCGGGCAGAGGTGATGGCCACAAGAAAAGCGGTTTTCCAAGTCAGTAGTCTCAAGTCCGCTGTGGCCATCGGTTCAATGGGCTTGGATTGGAGGGCGGACAGTACCACCTCCAAACTCCAAGCCGGTGCCGGTGCCGACGCAGGAGGGTACAGGTTGGCACATCCCTTAAGGAAGCCTTTTACCAAGGGGTCCTTGAAGAAGGAAACCCTCCCCCCGAACTGATATTTGGCACAAATGGCAGACAAGTAGCATTTGATGGATGAGAGGGACAGCCCCTCATCCAAAAGTGCCATCAAAAACTCCAGCACCACTGGAGTGGACACCTGAGCAGGGGACAAGCCCTTTCGGTCGAGGAAGAGGCCAAATCTCTTCCACTTCAGGGCGTAGGACCGCTGGGTGGAAGGTTTCTTTGCAGCCAGGATCACCGTCCTCACTGCCTCTGGCAGGGCAGTCAGGGCTGTATCCTCCAGGCTACCAGTGGCAGGCTCTCGATGTCCGGGTGGAGAATCCCTCCGTCCTGGATCGACAGCAGGTCCGGACGCGGGTCGAGGCGGAGAAAGCATCTCCTGGAGAGGTGAAGAAGGGATGCGAGCCAGGGTTGTCTCGGCCACCACGGAGTGATGAGGATCGCATGCGAGTGGTCCGTCGTCATTTTGGACACCACCCTGATGATGAGAGGGAACGGGGGGAAGGCGTAGAGAAGCTCCCCCGTCCAGAGGAAGGCGAACGCGTCTCCGAGGGATCCGTCCATTCGCTTCCTGGAGCAGAACTGGGGACAGTGGCTGTTCCACCTGGTCGCGAAGAGGTCGATCCGGGGGGCACCCCACCGGTCGAAGAGGTCGTTGACCGTCTCGGGATGGAGCCTCCACTCGTGGCACACCGATGGAGATCTGCTGAGGCGGTCTGCCAACTCGTTGTCCTCCCCAGGAAGGTGAATCGCCTGGAGGAGGACGCGTCTCTGGATGCACCAGTCCCAGATGCGGAGCGTGAGGTCGAGCAGGGTCTTGGATCTGGTGCCTCCTTGTTTGTTGATGTAATACATCACGGTGGTATTGTCCGTCCTCAGGAGGACCACCTTGCCTGTGACGGCGAACTCGAATGCCCTCAATGCCTTTTCCACTGGCAGCATCTCCAAGGCGTTGATGTGGAGGTGCTTGTCTTGTGGAGACCACCTGTCTTTGACGACCAAGTTGGGCAGGTGAGCGCCCCATCCCTCCAGGGATGCATCAGTTGTCAGAGTCAGTTGCGACTGGGGCTGATGAAAAGGCATCCCGGTGCAGACGTTGCAGCGGTTCAGCCACCATCTCAGGGAAGCGGCTATCGGTCTTGGTACCGTGAGCCACCTGGACGGGGGGTCCTCTATCGGAGAGAAGACCGAGAGGAACCAGGATTGCAGAGGTCGAAGACGAAGTCTTGACCAAGGGGTGACGAACGTCGTCGATGCCATGTAGCCTAGGGCAACTTGGACATCTCTGGCCCTCACCCTTCTGTGGGAGATGCAAGGCCTGAGAGACGTTGTCAGAGCCTGGAAACGGTCCGGAGGGAGGAAGGCGGAGCAACTTTCGGAGTCGAGGATGGCCCCGATGAACTTGACCTGCCTGATCGGTGTGAAGTGGGACTTCTCCCTGTCGACGACCAGCCCGAGGGAGTCCAAGAGGCGCAAGGCGAATGAGACTGCCTCCTGCAGCTCGTGTTGGGATTCGGCTGCAAACAGCCAGTCGTCCAGGTAGGGAAAGACCATGAAGCCCTTTTGATGAAGGTATGCCACCACCGGTGCCATGCACTTTGTGAAGACCCTTGGAGCCGTGGCCAAGCCGAAGGGAAGAACGTTGTA
>NW_024810710.1:679-2881 GCF_019175285.1 Sceloporus undulatus | reverse complement strand
TCTTGTATGGACTCTCTCATGACTGACATGTTCTTCTGTAAACAATGTCAATGACAGACAAGACTGAATCTCAGCATTAAGAGAAGAAGGTGTTACCCCAAGATTTAGCCCCACGTTAACCCCTCCCTATGTGAGATTAAATTAATTTGGGCGCGTTACACATGCGCCAAAAGTACGCGCTCCGCACATACTAGGTTAGGAAGGGGCGTACTAGGGTTAGAAAGGGGCGTCTATTCTAGACACCCCTGAACTCTAGTACGTGCAGAGAGCGTACAAATTGACACCCTTCCACACAGGCGCCGCCCTTTTGATGTCACGGATGCATAGCATCCAGATGTTGCCCGGCAGAAGTGACTCTGCAAGTGTGCGACTAGCGCCTCTTGGCGCCACTTCTGGGGTGCAGAAAAGAAGCGCCATTCTCAAGCTTCTTTTTTGCTGTGTCTGGAAACTACGCGGTTTGGCCACTGCGGTTCCTAGACACAGCAACAGGCAGCACAGGCAAACCACCGCTTTCAGGCCGTCTGTAACGCACCATAGTTGGTGTGAGTGACCCGAGCATAACCCTGTTCTGGATGCCTCAAATCCATATAATGATTGTATCCATACTCATAGGAGCTAGCAAAGAAGAGATTGTAGGTGAACTGCCATAAGGAAATCAGTGGAAGCAGATAGTCAGACAGTTGGAAAATATTCCAATAAATATATGTAAAAATACTTTGATTGAAAAGTGGCATCATTTTCTGTGAGACTGCCATAGAGTCCTGAGTCAGAGCACATGGCATGATGCAAGCTAACTGCAGAGGATGCTTCATGCTGTGTGGCACCAGGAGATGACTCACAAGCAATACAGTATACAGCTCACATGCCGATTGATGTGGGTTGGAGTTGTGTGTACAAGAGATTGTGAAGTTGATGAAAGTCAGAGAGGAGAGCTGGTACATATTTGTTTTCTATTGCAACTCAAGATAAAGAACTTCCAAGGACTTGGAGGAAATCAACCGTGTCTATGAGTTATTTTTAAGTGTGGAAAGTGGTTAGTGCATTGACAATGCCTATATCTGGAGATTTACTTCTGTTCTTGCTGTGTTATTGTTGAGCTCTGGGAGTGTCACCTTCAGACTGTGCTATACATTGGCTTTGAATGGGACCAGAATTCAGAGCCAAGAAGGACCTTAGAGCCGGTGTGATAATCCTTTTTGGCTGAAGTATTTCAACCAAGCACCTATTTCATTTAATTCAGTTTCAGACAATGTTTTCCCCATACAAAATACTTTCTAAACCAATTTAAACCTTTTTGAATGCTCGGTTTCTGCCTCCAATCAACAATTTCAGTACAAATATCAGCCTCAAGGGGCTGTTCTTCAGTGTCAGTCCAGTTGCATACAGACCCTCTATTGATTTACATTGTTAAACACCTCTCTACACTCACCAGCCCCACTTGCCATTGAAGTTACTGTCTTCTCTCCCCATTCTGTACCCACAGCAATTAGATTCGAGATCCATCTAGGTCAGTGATGGCGAAACTATGGCACGCGTGCCAGAGATGGCACTCAGAGCCCTCTCTGCGGACAGGTGTGCCATCACCCAGCACAGATTTTGCCAGAGTTTGTTACTAGAAATCCAGAGGGACACGGCAACTTGCAATAAATAAGTAGCTTTTGGGTTGCAGTTTGGGGACTCGGCCTCTAAAAGGTTCACCATCACTGATCTCGGTAATGTATTACCATTAGCAAAGCCTCACACTATTCACCACTCCCACCTTTGTTACCTAGTTTGTGTGTTTGTGTGTGTGCGTGGCATGAACACGTATATGTATGTGTGTGTGTGTTTTACTTTCCCCCTAAAAACCCCACAAAAACCTATTTGAAATGCCTCTGGAGTTCTGTGTGTTTCCCGGCCTTTTCAGCCCCTAACCAACCCAAGGTACCTCTTGCCTTCTTCTTCCACCGTTCTCATACACCTCTCCTTCTGGGGCATGCCTGCCACCCAAATCTCACAAACCAGTCAGTTAATAGCCTCCGCAACTGATTCCCTTCCCCCAAGCCGTTCTAGGCCCCATTATACTTACCAGCGACTTAAAACTACTAACATTTAAACTACTAACAACTCCCCCCTAAACCCCAAGACCATTCTGGATGAACCACAGAAGCTGGTTCTGACAATTGGCTGTTTACGATGGGCTATTTAGTATCCTTATAAAGT
>NW_024810710.1:0-579 GCF_019175285.1 Sceloporus undulatus | reverse complement strand
GCTATTAACTGACTGGTTTGTGAGATTTGGGTGGCAGGCATGCCCCAAATCTCACAAACCAGTCAGTTAATAGCCTCCGCAACTGATTCCCTTCCCCCAAGCCGTTCTAGGCCCCATTATACTTACCAGCGACTTAAAACTACTAACATTTAAACTACTAACAACTCCCCCCTAAACCCCAAGACCATTCTGGATGAACCACAGAAGCTGGTTCTGACAATTGGCTGTTTACGATGGGCTATTTAGTATCCTTATAAAGTCGGGAGCAATAGTACCTCACTAAATCACAAATTCAAATATTCTACAGGATGTTGCTATCTCAATTAAACTACCCTTGAAAGGGATCTAGGAATCCCAGTAGACCACAAGTTGAACATGGGCCAACAGTGTGATGCGGTAGCTAAAAAGGCCAATGTCATTCTAGGCTGCATTAATATGAGTATAGTTTCTTGATCAAAGGAAGTAATAGTGCCACTCTATTCTGCTTTGGTCAGGCCTCCCTTGGAATAATCGTGTCCAGTTCTGAGCCCCACAATTCAAAAGGATGTTGAAAAGTTTGAACATGTCCAGAGGAGGGCA
>NW_024810709.1:0-2881 GCF_019175285.1 Sceloporus undulatus | reverse complement strand
TGATATCAAATTGCAGGTCAGAGATTATCATTTAGATATATTAAAAAAGGTGTAGATCAATGCTTATCATTTCGTAGATCGATGCCTATCAGCTGCTCCAGAGACTAAGACCTGGAGCAATGGATGCAAGCTGCAGGAAAAGAGATTCCACCTCAACATTAGGAGGAACTTCCTGACAGTAAGGGCTGTTCGACAGTGGAACAAACTCCCTCGGAGTGTAGTGGAGTCTCCTTCCTTGGAGGTCTTCAAATGGAGGCTGGATGGCCATCTGTTGGGGATGCTTTGATTTGGATTTCCTGCATGGCAGGGGGTTGGACTCGATGGACCTTGTGGTCTCTTCCAACTCTATGATTCTATTTCTGCAGTGTGTTTTGGACCTAAGAAGCCTAAGAAGTATGTGTGTGTGTATACAGACACATTTACATATACTCTGTGTGTGTGTGGGTACACACATACACATACTACACACCCACACACACACACACACACTGACTCCTAGCAGCAAGGATTTTGGACTCCTGGCTATAGCACATAAAGCCAAGTTCCAAAACACACTGCAGAAACAATCCAGTTTGAGACTGCTTTAGCTCCCCTCAGTGCTAGGGAGTTTTGGGATATGTAGTTTATTGTGGTACCAGAACTCTCTGACAGAGAAGGCTCAATGTCTCACAGAACTACAGTTCCCAGAATTCCCCAGGACTGAGCCTGGACAGTTAAAGCAGTCTCAAACTGGATACTTTCCACTGTACACTTTGGACTTTGGCTTCTTTCTCATATTGTGGTTGTTGCTCTTGTGTGCCTCCAAGTCATTTCCAACTTATGGCAACCTCATCCTGGGGTTTTCTTGGCAAGATTTCTTCAGAGGGGGTTTGCCCTTGCCATTCTCTGAGGCTGAGAGAATGTGACTTGACCAAGGTCACCCAGTGGGTTTGCATGGCTCAGCCAGAATTCGAACCCTGGTCTCAGAGAATGCTCCAATGCTCAGAATGCTCAAAGGCTTCCTTGCATGTGCTGTTGTTTTTCTCTCTCTTTTTCTGTTCCTAATGAATTAGTACGTAGTTGTGAATTTGGGTCTTGGAGTTGTGCTGATTGGCATGTCAAAATGCCCTCAATTTTGAGCATGGCTGAGAAACATGACTTTATATTGTTTTTTATTAATGTTTTTTGGCTTTTAGTTGGTCATGCCCTCCATTTTTCTTGAACGTCCTACAATTTGTCCTACATGGTGCCCTACATTTCCCCTACACTTTGAGGGCCTACCGGGGGGGCGCAAAATATTTCTCGCCTAGGGTGGCCAAATACCTAGAGCCGGCCCTGGAGCCAGGGCAATTAAAGGGGTGTCAAACTGGATTATTTTTGCAATGCGGCTGCAGCCCAACATGATTCTATTTGGCACAAAGCTTCCTGGACCCCATTCATGTCAAAATAAATATGTTAGAAGTATTAGAAGGACTGAAAGATTCTTTAGTTGGTTAAATGGCAATTTTGAGAGTTGAAATAAGTTACAATTATTTTTATTCAATTAGGGTTACGTTTATTTGCAAAAGATCTGCCATATCAACATTACAGGGACTTTCCGGGGATTTTGACTGAATATTCCGTGTGATATGGTAAAACATGCTGGGAAATATCTTCGAGGCGTTGGCAACACTGGCAACGAGAGAGAGAGAGAGAGAGAGGAGTCAGACTTCAAGAGGTGAGTGATGATCCTACTTCTAATCCTATGTTTGTGGGTTAAGATTTAACCCAGAAGTTTGTTCCTGCCTTGCATTGCCAGTTTTCAAGGAGATTTCAGTTACCTCACAAATGCAAGTGGGGAGTTTGTTTCTGGCTTGCATTGCCAGTTTGAAAGAGACCTCAGTTGCACAGAAGTGCAAGTGGAGAGTTTCCCTCCAAAACCAACTGCCACCTCCTCCTGTTCCTCTCCTTCCTCCATGATCCACTCGGACTGAAGGGATCAGAGAGGGTTACCAAAAGGATTTGCCAGGTGCATCATCCCCTAGTTGGATGTTTCACTCACTCCTTTGGGAAAATTTGTCTGAACAATTTATTTATTGTGCTTTCCTTTTTTAAAAAAGAGGCAAAGCTGCAACTTAAGTTGTGGCAGCCATTTTGATTAAGGACACCAAGTCAAAAGAACAAAAGGCCTGCTGCCTCTGCTCCAGTCTGCCTCTCTTAAAACAAAACAAAATATTAACTAGAGTTCATTCCTCAGAAGAGGAATGTGATCTAAACAACAACAAAGAGGGCCTTTCAGTAGCTCCTGAATTCATTTGTATCTTTATGTATTTTGGTAATGATGAAATCTGAAATCTCTTAGACTTTTGGGGTCTGGTGATCTTTTATTATTACTGTATTTGTTTCTATGGTATTACTGTATAAGACAATTAATGTAGTGGAGTTTAATGAGAACTCTGACCAACTGAAGCTGGATGATCCTGATCTTCCTCAAGGGAAAGATTTTCCTCTCCTCTCCAAACACCAAATACTCCATTTCATGCAGATCCCACTTGTGGTTGCCACAGTTTATGCTCAGTTAAAGTTGTCTCTGCTATTTCCATCCAAAAAGGAGATGAAGTTACCACTGCAGAATACCAGAAAGATACAAGAAGGTTTACCCAGAAGTTTATTTTCTTAGGGCCTGATTGAAGAGATCAACTTCATTTTAGCTGCACTTGATACAGCAGCAGCAGCAGCAACAACTACAACAGGGGTAGGCAACCTTTTTGAGCCAGGGGCCGGGTTGCTGTCCCTCAGGCAACTGGGGGGCCGAAGCCGGGGATGGAGCTTCAACCCTCCGGGGCGGGGCCACGTGCTGGGGGGTGGAGCTTCCACCCTCCGGGGTGGGGCCGCGTGCCGGGGGTGGAGCTTCCACCCTCCA
>NW_024810708.1:0-2881 GCF_019175285.1 Sceloporus undulatus | reverse complement strand
TGAACTATGAGACAAGTTTTTATTTTGCTCTTTCTGGAAGTCCCACTGCATGCTCCTGGAAGACACATTTAAATAACTCAGTGTGCATCCTTTATTGTGCAGGGATCTTGAGTCTTGGCTTGAGGCAGTAGATGTGGAAAGAGTTCAGCTTGTAGCACTGTCTATGGTGTTTATCAAACAGGGGTTTTCCTGCTCAGAACCAGGGTGAGTGCGGATTGAGCAATGCAAATTCACGTCATAACGTTAATGTATTTTCACACCTGGTTGCTTTCAATGGGAGCTCCTTGCGTGGTCCCTCCGCGGAGCTTCCGAACTGAATCCTTACTGGCACCTCATTTTGGAGAGTTTGCTAAAAAGTGGATTGACAGGATTCGCATTCAAGCTCGATTCGAATTCACTGCTAAATTGGGCTGGTGTGTGGAATTTTGCCCCATTTCCTTCCGGTGGCCCTTTCTGCTTTCAGGGCAACCGGGGTTGGGGAGCGATCGCTCCATTGGAGCCCTCTCTCTCATTCCCTCTCCTTCCCCGCTGCACCTTCTGCAGAGGAGCCTGGCCAGCAAGCGCTCTCTCTCTCTCTCTCTCTCTCTCTCTCTCTCTCACACACACACACACACACACACTCACATACAGACAGACAGACGCACACACACACACACATATATATATACACATACATACAGACATACAGACACACACACACATATATATATACATATACATACAGACATACAGACACACACACACATATATATACACATACACACCCACACCCACTCATATATATACATACACACACACATACACACACACACTCACATATATACATACACACACATAAATACAGACACACACACATATATATACACACACACACTCACATATATATATATATACACACACACTATACATACATACATACACACACACATATGCATACATGCACACACACAAACATACATACACACGCAGACATATATATATATACACACACACAAAAACATACACACACGCGCACACACACACATATATATATACACACAAAAAAACATACACACACAGCTTCTTTGTTGGTGGTGGTAGTGATGTGTGCATGTGTGTGTGTCAACTGTAGGGCAAAAATTTGGGGGAAATTGTAAATTGGGGGGGCTTGAAAAAGGTAGAATATCAATTATGGAATATTTTATTTTATCATGATTCAAGAAAACCAGAGCCAAAAATGGTCTTTATCCTAGTTCTTTTCGTGGACCTTCACATCTCTAGTCTGCGCTCAAGTCATTTCTGGACTTAGGGCAACCCTAGTCAGAGAAGGTTTGATTTTGCCATCCTCTGAGGCTGAGAGAGTGTGACTTGCCCAAGGGGTTTCCTTGGGTGGATTGTTCAGAGGGGGTTCACCCTTGCCATCCTCTGAGACTGACAGAATGTGACTTGCCCAAGGGGTTTCCTTGGGAGGATTGTTCAGTGGGGATTCACTGTTGCCATCCTCTGAGGCTGAGACAGTGTGACTTGCCCAGGGGGGGTTACACCCAAGTAAGGGATCGAACCCTGGTTGTCCTCCACCGCTGCCTCTTGCAGCACTTCCTCAGATGCATCTAGGTGCTCCAAAATATGTCTTTGAATTCTATTATTATTATTATTATTATTATTATTATTATTATTATTTGAAAGAAAGAAGTTGGCAGCATGAGCTTTCCTAAAGTCTGCTTCCTCAGATGCATTTAGTCTCAGAGGTGCAACAAGATCTCTATAAGGATGTATACAGTATTAATGTTTTTGAAATAATTTAAGTTATTAGTTTGCTGAGGCACCAGAGCTCCCTGACACAGAAGAAGGCTCAGTGTCTCAGGACACTACAGTTCCCAGAATCCCATAGAACTGAGCCAGGACAGTTAAAGTGGAGTTAAACCAGATTATCTCCCCAGTGTGTATGCAACCTAAGAGAAGGCAACTGTTACAGTGGGAAGGAGAGATGTAGATGAAATAGATGAGAATGACAGGAGAATAGATGTAGATATAGCTGAAATAGATGAGAATGACGGGAGAATAGATGTAGATATAGCTGAAATAGATGAGGAGAATGACGGGAGAATAGATGTAGATATAGCTGAAATAGATGAGGGGAATGAAAGGAGAATAGATGTAGATATAGCTGAAATAGATTAGGAGAATGACAGGAGAATAGATGTAGATACAGTATAGCTGAAATAGATGAGGAGAATGACAGGAGAATAGATATAGATGTGGCTGAAATGGAAGGGGGCTCTGACACGGAGGATCCATTTGAATTTGGCTGCCAGGGATGGGGAAATAGAAGGGAGGAAGAAAGGTGCAGCTGTCATTCATGTGAGGCTAGCATTCGCATGAAAGTGGAACCGGGCTACTTTCCTCACCCCAGAAGTGCAAAGGTTCAGGATGTGTTCAGACCCCCACTTAGCATGTGCAAGGGTCCCAATTTGAATCGTTGCATCCCCATGGTATGCACCAGTGTGGTAATACAATTTGCACTCACTCTGCTTTGCATGAATCCACATCACATGACTTGCCTTGGATTCGATTCCCCCTCGATTCGGAAGGACAATGGAAGGGCAACCAGGTGTGAAAATACATTAGCGTTATAACATCAATTCTCATTGTTCGACTCGCAGTCACCCCTGATCTGAGCTCCAAATATCAACGTGTGATAAGGGCCTATGTGTTACAGCAATAGTTACTGTTTAGGTGCTTTCCCTTGTATAGCATGTAAACATCCTTTTCATTATCTATTTAGACAATGATAAAGAGCTCCCAGCTTTAGAGGTATATGCTTCCTTTTCCTTCTCTCATGGAAGGTCAGGACATGCATCATTGTAGTCACTTTCATGGTCACCCCAGCCATCAAAGGTGA
>NW_024810707.1:0-2881 GCF_019175285.1 Sceloporus undulatus | reverse complement strand
ATTATTATTATTATTATTATTATTATTATTATTATTATTATTATTATCTTCATGATACAGGACCTATCAGGAGCAAGAAAGAACAGCCAGAGGTGAAACAATAATAGGTCACTTAACTTCCATGGTGGGTTTATGGTTGATACAGTGATGGCTAATGGGAATGGGGCAATGCATCTAGTCTAGGTTTTAGTTTGAACTTGAAAGGAATTGTCCAAAGTGCTGAACCCTACCCCATAAACTGAAAATTAACTGACATGGAAGCCTGAGTTGAGATAAATAGGACTATAGATGATCATTCGTACCCTCAAGCTACTAAACAAATTGTTGTAGATGTTGTTGTTGTGTGCCTTCAAATCATTCCTGAGTTATGCATCCTTATCATAGGGTTTTCTTGCCAGAATTTGTACAGAATTTGCCTGTCTCTGAGGAGGCTGAGACAGTGTGACTTGTCCAAGATCACGCAAAGAGTTGTCATGGCTAAGTGGAGATTCCAACTCTGGTCTCCCAGTGATTTAAACCACTATACCATGATTGGTCTGCTAAAATTTACACAGTCACAATATTACAGGCCTGAAAGAATCTTAGTTTGGTTGCAGACATTGTCACTGTCTGCTATGACTTGGCTCTCAGAGGGCTTGTCTACATTAGCTCTATACCCAAATTCCCCCACTTCCCGAGCTGGCTGTGTTTTTATTTACACCGTGCAGCACTGAAACCTCATATCAGGTCCGGGCTGTTTAGACAATGCACATACCTCATTTGGGGTTTTTACCCTTTGTCCCACATTTAAAAAACCCTTTTCCTCCAAGTTTTCCAGAAAACCTGGGGCAAAAGGTAACAACAATGGGTGGTGATGGGCAGTGTCTCTGTCAAGTTGGTCTGAAGACACAAATCATTCTGGGATTGTTGGAGGTCGGAATTGGGCTGGGCACCTTGTTCTGACCTTAGAGTGAATCAAGTCCACAGCAGCAGTGCTGGCCAGCTATCAGGGATCACAGCCATCCATTTTCAGTAGGTAAGGGCTCAGGAGCCTGAGCAGTCTCTCTCAATCTGATATCCTCAAGATATATTGGAATACACCTGCCATCATCCCCAGCTAACACAGCTGAGTCCCAATGTAAATTTAAACTCTTTTCATTGTGATTCCTCTTCACAGAGAGATGGCAACTAATTAAATGCTTCCTTTGTTTTCCTGGAGGAATAATAAAGGATTCAAGAAAACATGTTGATCCTTCTAATTCACTTCTGGTTGAAGAAGCAGGTTAATCGACATTCTCAACCATTACTGTTACTTATATTAGAGATGTTTTCCCCCCCTTTTGCCATATTCAGAAACAAAGACATGGCACTGTGTGTAGTGGAACATCCTTGTTCACATTCATTGGAGCAGGATCAAAGAGCCTGGTGGAATTCCATCCGAAACTTGACCAGCAAAATCCCTGACAACTGTAAGATCATTTCTGATAAACAGTCAAATGTTGACTTGTGTTGGACAATTGTGGCATCAGAAGCATTTTGTCAGCATGCAAGGATAATAGCCCAAGCAAAATCTTTTACCTCCAGATGCATTGTACATATTCTACATAGCCCAAATCAGGCTTCTCTAGCTGTGTTTCTTATTCTTGGTTAAGTGCTGATGATGGAAAAGTTATTTTTTGCAGGGGGTGGGTGGCTGGGTGTGGGTAATCACAACATTTAGATCTGCCCAGCTTACATGGTTTCTGTCCATACGGACTGTGGGATTTGTGGAATTGTTCAAAAAATGACTTTTCTAATTTAGTCTGTGCTTTTCTCTGGTCAGATTTCCCCCAACAAGAAGCATAATCGTATAACAGTCTATTTCATTTTAAAAAGAGTTTTGTGCTGTTGTTGTTGTCTTGTTTTGTTTAGTGTTTTTTTTAAATAATTTTCTTTTTTTTCTGCTCCATACTGCTCCATCAGTCCCTTAGTTTGTAGACTGCAACCCTTTACTGGAGATTGTTAGCACTTTCATCAGGAAAACAGGAGGAAAAAAATTCAAGACATCAAGAAAGCAAAGCATTTGCTAAGAATGAACCTGAACTTGGAGATGTGGTTTGTGAAAGGCTTCAGGCTAACAACCCTATACACACTTACCTGGGGGTGAAACCAAATGAAAACAATAGAGGTTACTTCTGAGTACATGTGCCTAGTATTGCACTGAAAACTGATGATCTATCATCCCAAATCTGCATATGTGAGTGTATAGGATAGGCAGTGTAAACTCAATAATGGGTTTCTTTCTAGCTTCACTTTCTTGGCTATAAACCCTGGTGCCTATAAACCAGATTGTATGTGGATTACAGATGATCAGAATCTCATTTTATATCACAGGCTGGAAATCTGTGGGAGGTAAAATTAGCCTTGAGAGCCAGTAGAGTATAGTAGTTTGAGCATTGGACTATGACTCTTCAGACCAGGGTTTGAATCCCAGCTCATCCATGTAAACCACTGGGTGACCTTGGGCAATTCACACTCTCTCAGCCTCAGAGTATGGTAATGGCAAACCCCCTCTGAAGAAATATGCCAAGAAAATACCATGACAGTTTTTTTTCAGCTTCATACTGGTTCGCCTTACATCACCATAAGTCGGAAAACAACTTGAAGCCACAAAGGCGGGTTACAGACCGCCATAAAGTACGCGCTCCGCACGTACTAGGGTTAGGAAGGGCCATATTAGGGTTAGGAAGGGTCTTACCTTCCTCACAGCCCTTCTTCCTAGTACGTGCAGAGCGCGTTCTTAATGACAGTGCCCATCATTATTGCAGATAATAGTCTCGAGGCCAAACATGGCAAACTCTTCTTTTATATGATCTCTGCTGCACGTATAACTCTCGCAACATATTGGAAAGGGGAAGCAATA
>NW_024810706.1:0-2882 GCF_019175285.1 Sceloporus undulatus | reverse complement strand
TTATTATTATTATTATTATTATTATTATTATTATTATTATTATTATTGCTTTATTGATATAGCGCTGTAGATTTGCAAAATCATAGTACTGCAAGCCAATATGGAGCACTAATAGCCTCGACAGACAGGCGTCAAAGGCCTGACTCTGCCCCCATGCCAGCATGACACCTCACGCCCCATCACACAGCAGGCAGCGTCATGATGCTCCTCTGGTGATGAGTCCAGATGACACAGCACCAAAGGAACACTAAAAAGCCATGGTGCTGGTGGCTATGGTGTCCTTTCCACAGTGCAAAAAGGAATCGCTTTTAACTTTCTGAGTAGGCCATTCTGGTGAGTAAAGCATTTTATATGAATGGTGGTTTTCTTTTCAAACCAGTCATATCCAACATGTTTCTTCTCACTTATCTGGAGATTCTTGGAGGAAAGTTAAACATAAATGAATCCTTCCTCCAAAATTAGAAAGTTTTGAGCTCTGAAAAAAAGAAAAAAGGCTCAAGAATTAAACTGAGTATACCAAGTGTTGTTCTTTTCATTCATATAGTTTATCTGGGGGCTTTTTAATTCATTAGTTCACGTCATAAAGTTCTCTACCACATGCTAATGGTCAATCATCTAGTTATGATTCAAAGACCTCAGAACAAGAAGCTACTTTAAATTAATTCCATTCCCGAATAAAGGAAGTATAAATATAGTTCATTATAATTGTAGCTTAACAAGGGATAATACCATATGTTTTATAATTTACCTGTAACATTTAGTTACTTTTAGATTTATGGGATGTGTCTTTTCTTAAGGAGGAGAAATATCACATGGTTGAATTTCTGGTTGTTGTTGTTCCTTATCCTACAGTTCCACCTTTGGCTGTAGATGTTCAAGTCAGTGTGATGTGGATGGGAAGATAGTGTGTTTGTAAGACAGGTCAGCAGCTTGTTGCATTCAGATTTTGTTTCTTTTTTTAAAAAGAAAAAGAAATATCTGAATTGCTTTTGAACTATGAGAAAGTAAAGACTCCAGTTTTAAAACAGGAGCTACAATAAATCTAATTACTTATCCTGTAGGTTTACCATAAGATATAAGTGTTGACTTAACAAATCCAATTCATGTAATGAGTCTACTCTATTTGGGGTTAACAACTACATTTAGCCCTTGCAGCCCAGTCTTAAGTGCCTTTTCTGGCTGGAAATTTTATCTGCTACTGAATTAGGGTTACAAAGTAAACATAATTTTGAGAACCCTGTATTTTCTCCAGAATAACATTATTACACCATTTGATACATGTTAATGTTTTTAGATACTTCCTAGTTTAATTAGATACCACACCATCAATTCCTATCTGCTGATGGATTAAAAATCCTTTTTTTCCCCCAAAGCAGGGTTTGTCAAAGATTTACTTATTGCTAAAAAGCAAATTTCATTTTACCACATTTGATGTTTTGGGAATAATTTCTTCAAATAGCTAGCTGAAGATGGATATAATGATTTCATCTACACAATCTGTCTTTTGAACTAAGCATCTATTCCTTGTTATCACATCTTTATCATTCTGCAGTTGAATATGAATAGCACATTCCTCAGCTTGGGCTACCCTAATGGCATTTTTTAATGGGAACAATATTTTTTTATCTAAGTGCAATTTACTTGAAGATAGATTTCATTGGCTTTAATATATTACCAAGGAAATAGTGCCACAAATTCTAATGCAGACTAAGGGACTGAACAGACTGCCCCTAAGAAGTGGCCTGCAACCACCTCTATCTTCGCTGGATCGGGACAGTGGCAACTACGCCAAGAGGCAAATGATGAAAGGACTGATGTTATGGCCTTCTTGGTTCTGGCTCTGATTATTTGGGACATATTAGTAGGGCATGTAAGAGTAATGTCCCACATAATTTGTGAGAGGTTTTTAGATATGGTGGCCAATTTGTTTGGTTTTACAGAGGATTTATTTTGGAAGGTTGCCTGATGATAACCCCATTTGTGACTTTGTGTGAAGGCTCCAATCCAATTTCAATTTAAATATAAAGAACTTGAAGAAGAGAACAGTAGCTAGCACCTGGATAGGTGATATTTGGTGTAATCTCAACTCAGGAAGGTGCCAGAATTTTCTGCACAGGAAATAATATTTCTGCATTTAAATACTATTTCCCATGCAGGAGATACTGTTTCTGGATCAGAAAATGTTGATTTCTGCATAAAACAACAACATGGGAGTTTTTTCACCATAACTCCTGAATTGTGAATAGCCTTCAAAAACTGCATTGTTTTTGAAGATTTTCTCACAGTGGGAAGGAAATTGCTACGTTTATGAAGAAACGTAGTGAAGAATTATATCCTTAACATGGCATCAGTTGTTGTGAGCCTGGAAGGCTAAATGAATTTACAGAACAAGAGGGCAATCCTAATTGGCAAAGGTATTCAAAGATCAGCTGAGCCAACACAAATCCAGATGAAGCTGTGGTACACCCAAATCTCCTTCTGTTTAGGGGCACTGGAAATTATGACTACTCTGCCCCTGACCTAACCCAGTGTCCCTGACATTGTGACTGTATTTCTGGACTGAAAGAGGTTTTCATGTGGCAAAACTCAACACATTCCTTGCCTCTCCCCTTCTCTCTTCCTCCTCCTACGCTTAGATTTTCTGTTGCTAGTTGTTAGCCTGCTCTGCCTGGAAATCACTATTGACTAGTATCCCTCATATCCAGATCTGTCCCTGAGTTTCAGGACCTGGAAACTCTTCTCTAGTTCTCAGGTTATTTGGGAGGAGTCTCATATCAAAAGATTGCCTTTAAGTAACTGTGAATAATTTTTTATCTAAGTGACATACTCTGTGTAACAATGGTTAATATCTAGTGCATCATACTTAATGGTATTGCCAGGGG
>NW_024810705.1:0-2882 GCF_019175285.1 Sceloporus undulatus | reverse complement strand
GCCATGTATGAAAGGCATAACCGCGACACTGCCATTATTATCATGTTATTATCGCGTTATTGCATGACATGTGTGAAATACTGTAGTGCTGTAGTGCGACACTAATGTTTTAGTCATTTATTATTATTATTATTAACCTTTATTTATAAAGCGCTGTAAATTTACACAGTGCTGTACATACAATCTTTTTAATTGGACGGTTCCCTGCCCTCAGGCTTACAATCTAAAAAGACACGACACAAAAGGAGAAGGGAAAGGTGGTGGGGAAGGGGTCTTTCTAGTAGGATAATACATATAAAATACATAGCAATACAGGAAATGATTCAATAAAACAGTGAACAAAAGAACATCAAATAGCAAGTGACAGTTATGCAATGCCTGGGAATGCTTCTCTGAACAGGATGGACATTTAATGCTTTAATCATGGGATTTTGACAATATGGGCCCCATGTGATTACGGAGTTTATCAGACAAGGGAAATTGGAAGTATAATCCAATGGCAATCTGGCCGCAATCATGGGGTTTAACGTTATTGCATGATAGACTACCACACACAATTTCGGGCAATGGGAAATCAGTCCGAAAGCAATCATAGGGTTTGACATTATTGCGTGATAGACTACCACATGCAATTTCGGGCAATGGCAAGCTATTTTCGAACAGAATTCGAATTCATGTAAATTCGCTGAACTAGTGAATTCACGTAAATGCATTCTGGCCCCACTTTCTTTTCATTCGACATTAAGAGAAATTCCTTCCGTGTGATAAACTCCAAAGTTCCCTGTGTAATGGAGCACGTAAGAGTGTTGGAATAAGACTGAGATGATTCAGGTTCAAAGCCACAGTTAGCCTTGAAGCAATAGCAATAGCAAGTACATTTCTATACCCCTTATCAGTGCACTTAAACACTCCCTAAACGGTTTACAAAGTGTAAGCTCACCTTGAGTCTATGACAGACTCTTAGCCTAATTAATTTTAGACTGTTGTGAGGATAAAATGAGGAGGAAGGACTATTGTGTTTGGTGACCTCTTTGGAGGAAAGGAGGACATAAATGTGACAAGCTAATATAAATAAAGATGACCACTGATCCTACCTATGGGGGTCCATTCATATCATAGAGAAAACCTTCTCTTTGGGCAATGAGACTTATTGTTGCTATGCCTAGTTTTCTCAAGTGCCTCTCAAGTCTCCAGAGCAGATTTAGGAGGCACACAGGGATGCAAGTGGGAAAAGGAATCCATTCAACAAGCAGTTTCTATTGCTGCTGATGGATGGATAGAAATGAATGCAATACAAAGAGAGAGTACAGAAGACAAAAAGTGGTATTTGTCCTATTTATGGTTAAATCTATACTCTGGCAGAGGTAGGATTCTTCACTGGTGCAGTGAATTGGCTCTGAAATTCTTCATGTCCTCATAACTTACAGGTTCCCTTTCCACTGGTCAGCGTTCCCGTTCTAGTTCTCTTGGAGAGAAGACAGCAGGGAGAGGAGATGCAGGAAGTAAAGAAGGGAGCAGGAACACTGGATTGAAAGTCCAGGCGATAGCAGCCCATGCCGCTGGCTCCAACCAGACCCTTTTGCAGTTGAACCCTGGAGACCTTGTCACTGTGCTGATACCAGATGCTCAGAATGGCTGGCTGTATGGCAAGCTGGAAGGTACATCAATGTAAGTCTGCTCAGATATGTGACTCTGTTAGGCTGAAAAGATTTTGTTGACATAAAGGGCTTTTGATCATTTGGTGAGATCAGGAGTGTAGCTACACTGTAGTTGTTGAGAGCGTTGCCCTACCAGATAAGAATTCTGACCGCCCATGAAATATTTCTTCAGTCCCCAAATTTCTACCACTGCAGCAACAAGATTTCAGTTAGGCATTTAGAAATATAGTTTAGGCATCTAAAGAAAAAGGGCAGGCAAAGTTTCCAAGGGAGTCTGAACACAGAAAATCTAAGAGCTCTAGGTGTGAACCGTTTTCTATGGACCTTATCACACTAGCGAAATCCCGCTCAGAAACTGGATTTAAACTAGATTTAAATTTTAACCCTCCACACAAATACAGGAAGTTTATCACACAACATTGCTGCAAATGTGAAATAATGTGAAAATAAAACGAAGGTAAAATGGAGAAAAACAGCAGCTTTTTACTTTTGGAAAGTTTCAAAAGTAAAAAGCTGCCATTTTTCTCTGTTTTATCTTTGGCCTATTTTTGCGCTATTTCACTTTGGCAGTAACGTCTTGTGATAAAGTTCTCGCATTTGCGGGTTTTTAAAATCTTAAATCTAATTTAAATTTCACTAGTTTGATAAGGTATAATGTCTCACTCTTTACTGTGCTAGAAATTTGAGGTCTGAAGGAAATTTTAACTGTGGGGGCACAATTCTTATTTGGAGGAGCAATGTCCTCACTCCATCCCCAGTCACAACCCTTTGTGAGATTTATATCATCCTTTAGAATTAATGATAAATAAATGAAATGAATCTGTGCTCACAGGGGGTTTATGTGAGCGATGGGATCTCCTGATGTTTTGGATCCCACTTCCCTGAAGCTCCAGCCACCAGTGGCCACAGATTATAGGATTTGACATCTAGAACATCTTAAGGTCCAAAGACAATGAAATACTAATCTAGAGGACCAGTTCAAATTATTCTTATAGGGCCTTTTAATCCCTATAGCAGGTTTCTCCTACCTGTTGCCTTCTACTGCTCCCAAAAACTGTACAGTTTTAAACTGCTTTTATCATTTTTAAGTGTCTTTTAAAAATTGTTTTAATGTCCATGCCAAACACATTGCAGAAATAATCCTGTTTGATACTGCCTTAACTGTCCTGGCTCAATGCAAGGGAATTTTGGGAACTGCAGCTTTATGAGACACTTCGCTTTCTC
>NW_024810704.1:0-2882 GCF_019175285.1 Sceloporus undulatus | reverse complement strand
ATATACTGTAATTGTTGCTTGGGGGCAGAAACCGAGTGTCCAAAAGGGTTTAAATCCCTTTAGAATGTGTCCTGTGAGGAAGAATGGTCTGAAACCAAATTGAATGCAATAGGTGCTTGGAGCAAATAAATCAGACAAAAAGGATTAGCACACTGGCTCTCTGTCCTTCTTGGCTCTGAATTCCTATCGTGTTCACAAGCCAATATACAGCACAATCTGAGGGTAACACTCCCAGATGCAGCTCAACAATAACATAGCAGAATACAGAAGCAAATATCCAGATACAGATATTGGCAATGCAATGACCATTTTTTACACTAAAAATCTATCTATCTTGAGTTACAAAATAATACAAATATTTGCAAGCTCTCCTCTCCGAGTTCCTTCAACTTCATCATCTCTTGTACACACAACTCCAATCCAATCCACAGCAATCTGCATGTGAGCTGTATACTGTATTGGTTGTGAGTCATATCCTGGAGCCAAACAGCTTGAACTGACTTCTGCAGTTAGCTTGCATCTTGCCTTGGGCTCTGACTCAGCACTCTATGGCAATCTCACAGGATATGATGCCACCTGTCAATCAAAGTATTTTTGCACATGTTTCATGGAATATTGTTTCAACAGTCCTTTGACTATCTGCTTCCACGGATTCCCTCAAGGCAGTCCCCATACAGGCTCTTCCTTGCTAGCTCCTATGAGTAAGGAAACAATCGTTCCATGGATTTAGGAGGATAAGCAGCAGGGTCATGCTTGGGTTACTCACAGCAACTTTATTAAGTTAAACTCAAATATGGAGGGGTTAATGTGGGCTAATATTTAGGGGTTCCATTTAGCAATTATGAGTAACCTCTATGAAGGGAGGAAAGGAGGACACATGCCCAGAAGCACAAGAACTCCAAAAGTATTTCAAATAGGTTTGTATGTTTGATTTAGGGGAAAATCAAAATACACACAAACACACATGTAAGTATTCACACACATGCACAAGAACAAGAACAGGTGGGAATGGTAAAGAGATGTAAGACTTTCATAATGGCAATGCCTTACCTAGGCGGATCTTGATTCCAATTGCTGAGGGTTCGAAATGGGAAGAGAAGTCAGGACATCCTGCAACAAGTGGGTTTGGCGAGTGCACTGAGGTGCTTAGCCATGTAAACTGCCAGACTGTCTGTAATTGGACTGACGTCAAAGAACAGCCAGTTGGGGCAGATATTTATACTGGTATTGTTGCTTGGGGGCAGAAACTGAGTATTCAAAAAGGTTTTACTCACTTTAGAATGTTTCCTGGGGTGAAGAATGGCCAGAAACCAAATTGAATGCAATGGGTGCTTGGTGCAAATATCTCAGACAAAAAGGATTAGCACATAGCTCTTGGATCCTTCTTGGCTCTGAATTCTGCACAGTCTGCAAGTCATGCTCCCAGATGTAGCTCAACAATGACATAGCAGAGTATGGAAATAAATATCCAGATATATATACTGGCAATGCACTGACCACTTAAAAATAAGTCACAAACACAGTTGTGTTTGTGACTTTGAAATCCTTGGAGGTTATCTATTTTGAATTGCAAAATAATACAAATATTTGCAAGCTCTCCTCTCCGACTTCCATCAAATTCACCATCTCTTGTCCACACACTTCCAATCCAATCCACACCGATCCACATGTGAGCTGTATACTGTGTTGGTTGGGGGTCTCACAGGACATGATGCCGCCTGTCAATCAATGTATATTTGCACATGTTTCACGGAATATTGTTTCAACAGTCCTTTGACTATCTGCTTCCACTGGTTCCCTCAAGGCAGTATCCATCCAGTCTCTTCTTTGCTAGCTCTTATGAGTAAGGATACAATCATTCCATGGATTTAGGAGCATAAACAGCAGGGTCATGCTTGGGTTACTCGTAGCAAATTTATTAATTTAATCTCAAATAGGGAGGGTTGAAAAGGGGCTAAATCTTGGGGTAACACACTCCTCTCTTAAGTTGGATTTTCAGTCCTATCTGTCCTTGACCTTCTTTACAGAAAAACATTTGAGTCATGAAAGATTCCACACAGGAAAAAAGTCATATAAATGCCAGCATTGTGGGAAATGTTTTTATGAGAAGTCACACCTAGTGAGACATCAGAGAGTCCACACAGGAGAGAAGCCATACAAATGCCAGCATTGTGGGAAATGTTTTTCTGACAAGTCAGCCCAAGTGAAACATCAAAGAAGCCTCACAGGAGAGAAGCCACACAAATCCCAAGAATGATCTGAGAGAAGTCAAGAAGGAATACAAAAGTATATATTTTCAGTTCCGAGGATAATAAGAAATGACCCTTGTGATTTTTTGTGTTAGTTAGTCTGTCCATATGTCTGTTTTAAAGTTATATTTTATTAAGTTTAGGTTTTAATTGCTATTAGTATATTAATTCCTTTGGGTTATAAATTTTTCTGGGGATTGTGGGTCGTGGTATAGGTTAGGTAGATGGGGGGCTGGGATTTATTACAGCTGGCTAGAATAGTTATGGGAAGGATAGCTTTTGGAATGTATGGGATATTGGCTGTAGAAAGTTGGGGTCTTGTAGTGCCTGAAAGAGGTCTAGTTTCTGGGAATTTTAAAGGGGGGCTGGTTAACTGTGGGGCATAGACTGTGGGGACTGGAGGTGGGGTAAGTAAAGGGTGGAGTTTTGGTTTTGGTGTTTTAATGTATTGTTTGCTTTGGAGTGGGCAGTTCTGGCTTAAATACTTAATTTATGACTGTGTTTTCAGTAAAGTTCTTTGTTGTTTCAACACACTGGACTCTTCGATGCATAGAAGTTCTGAATTTGCACAAAACGGACACTTTCTTCTTTCCTCAGTCCTCAGCTCCATTTGCAGCTGTAAGAAGCAAACAC
>NW_024810703.1:0-2882 GCF_019175285.1 Sceloporus undulatus | reverse complement strand
GCCTATGGTTTTTTATTTGGTTTCAGGATCCCTGTTTCTGGCCATTTTGGCACATCAGTGCCCTAAGAATTTGCTATTCAGCTAGATCCATGCCTGAGGTCCTTCGTTTAGATCACTAAAGAGATTCAGGCTGGGCGTGTCGCTGCCCCCTTTTCCTCTCCCTCCTTTTGACTATCTGCATTTTCTCCTTTGGGTGTTTTACCTAATATAGCTCCTGGTGAGTTCAGGATAATTTATACCTTTCTCACCCTCCGGGTTTTTTCTGTTAATGATGCCATCCCTGACGAGCTTTGCTTTGTAAATTATGCTTCTAATGTTCTTGCAGTCCAGTTTGTCAAGGTCTGTGGCACTGGGGCGCTGTTGGCCAAGTGTGACATTCAGTCTGCTTTTAGGCTCCTTCCGGTTTATCCGGATAATTTCATCTCCTTGGTTTCCAGTTTCTAGACCAATTTTAATTTGACATAGCCATGCCTCAGGGACATGACAATTTTGGAATTTTTTCCTATTGTTGTGGCCGTTCATCTTTGGTACACCGTGTTTGATAACAAATGGTTCTTTTTGGTGTGACGACCAAGCTGTGGTGTTTATCATGAATGAGCAGTCAGCTAAATCCCAGAGGGTTGGGGGATTGTTGAAAAAGTTTGTGTTGTGTTGTTTAATTCACAATATTTCCTTTAGAGCGCAACATGTTTCAGGATTTACAGAGTATTTTCATGATTCTGAAACTCAGCATATGTGGCCTTTGTCAACTGAGGTGGTTTTACGTTTTCTTGTTTGGCTACGACATATTAATGTAGAGCCTAAATCAATGTCCTTCCACCTGGCTGGCATTTCTTTCTTTTCAAAGGTTGGAGGATTTGCAGATCCATGCGCCTCCTTTTAGTAAAAGGGATATAGAAGATTAAAAAAGTGCTTATTTCCTGTAATAGGATGACAGACGCCATATATGTTTACAAATGCTTTGTAACATTTGCAACACTCTCCCTGATGTTTGCTCGTCAAGTTATGAGGTTCAGCTGTTCGTTGCTGCGTTTTCAGTGTAAATTTTTGGAGTTTTTCACCTACGTGAATTAGTAGCTGGGTCCAAGAGCGATTTGTCCGACAGGGCAATGTGTGCTTCTGATCTTGCCTTTTTAAATCATGCTGTTTCGCTTACTTTGCATCGCCCTAAGTGCGATCAGCTGGGGGTTGGCCAGATTGTGGTGCTGCATCATTTTCGTGGCTCCCCTGTTTGTCCTGTTCAAGCTTTCAGACTCTTTTGGGACATCAGGCCTTTGGTGGCCAAATTTTTGTGTATTCATGTTGATGGTTCTCCCCTCACCAGATATCAATTGTTTCTGTGCTGAGAAAAACCATTACTTGTTTGGGTTCCCCTGCAAAAGAGTCCGGTGTACATTCTTTTCAGATTGGTGCTGCCACTGCTGCTTCTAGGGCTGGTTTGCCCTCAGTGGTTAAAACGTGTGGGTCACTAGAGATTTAAGGCCTTGGTTGGTATGTTTGCCCACTTCTGGACCAATGTGGCAGACTTAAAATCGCTCTTGGCAGGGTTGGCGGCAGGCCTTCTGCACAGGCCTTTGTAGCGGCAGCATAGGCCAGGATCTGAATATTGGTTGGCACCAGGGCTATGGAGTTCTGGTTTGGGAGTCACAAGGTACCCGGGGGCGATGAGCGAGGGCGTTTGGCCATTGCGGGGGCCAGAATGCAGGTGCGCCTCCCGGTGACTAGGGGCTTTGTGAATGGGGGAACGCAAGGCATGGTTTGCGCTCAAGCAGTGTTCCTTAGCCCCTAGGTCATCCCAAGCACTGGGTAGGGACCCGGCTTTGGATAATCAAACAACAGGGTGGTTGTTTGATTGCACAGATCCTGACCTTATGCTTTGTGCCAACCCTACCAATGGTTTAATAAAGTTGTGGCCTTTCTCCCAAGTTTGTGTTCTGTGGTTATTTTTTGACAGCAACTACAAGGCAAAAAGCATTCGCCTCACTGCAGAGGCAGAATGCTTTGCCGCCGTTTGCGGCAAAAACTACAAGCCCCAGCATTCCCTGGGGCTTGTCCGGCTCCCCCATTGGCCAATAGGGATGGAAGGGGCGGCTCTTCCGGCCCGGGGCAGCGCTCTGGGAGCCGGACTCTATGGTGCGGGGCTTCCGGTCCTCCAAGGCTGCTCAATGGTGGGGTCGGCCTTGGGGGCGGAGCCCCGCAATTTGACACAGAGGGGAGGGGCCAAGTGGTATAAATATACTGCGCGGAGGCCTCTCCCATCAGTCGGCGCTTGGCTCCGAACAGGCACGGAGCGAAGCTGGAAGGGAGATAGCCTTGTGCTTCCCCGCCCGCCCACCGCTGTTTCAGGTGGTTTCTTGTCACAACTTTGCGGCAGCATAGGCCAGGATCTGAATATTGGTTGGCACCAGGGCTATGGAGTTCTGGTTTGGGAGTCACAAGGTACCCGGGGGCGATGAGCGAGGGCGTTTGGCCATTGCGGGGGCCAGAACGCAGGTGCGCCTCCCGGTGACTAGAGGCTTTGTGAATGGGGGAACGCAAGGCATGGTTTGCGCTCAAGCAGTGTTCCTTAGCCCCTAGGTCATCCCAAGCACCGGGTAGGGACCCGGCTTTGGATAATCAAACAAGAGGGTGGTTGTTTGATTGCACAGATCCTGACCTTATGCTTTGTGCCAACCCTACCAATGGTTTAATAAAGTTGTGGCCTTTCTCCCAAGTTTGTGTTCTGTGGTTATTTTTTGACAGCAACTACAAGGCAAACCACTGCTTGTTTAAGTTTTTCCGGATCCTGTCAGTAGAGTTCCATCTGTAGAGGTCCCCGTCAATATGGGTATCCCTTTGGTATTCTTCACTGGTAATAATTTCAACTGGCAATTGAACTGGCA
>NW_024810702.1:0-2882 GCF_019175285.1 Sceloporus undulatus | reverse complement strand
ACTGCAGAGATGATCCAGTTTGAGACTGCTTTAACTGCCCTGGCTCAATGCTAAGGGATTCTGGAAATTGTAGTTTTGTGAGACATTTAGCCTTTTCTGTCAGAAAGCTCTGGGACCACAATAAACTACAGTTCCCAGCTTCCCTAGCACTGAGCCAGGGTAGTTAAAGCAGTCTCAAAGTGGATTATTTCTGCAGTGTAGTTTGGACCCAAATTTCTCTGAACTGCAGCCATCAGACTATGAAACCACTAGGAAACATTCAGCACTGCACCAAAATTTAGTTCTATTCAAGCAACAGGATTTTCCTGCCCTCTCTTTCCCACCCTAAATCAGCTGCAACACCCAAACTCTGCTCCAGAAGTTCCTCTGACCTTCCAGATTTTGGACAAAGAATGTAGGGGATGCAGAATTGATACAAAGGGATTTCACTTGCCATTTCAACTGAAAATAGTAAGTGGCACACACATTAATTAAAGCCTGGATTAGACCAAAAAATGGTAGGATGCAGTTGCAACAGCAGAAGCAGTCAATGTTTGTTGTTAATCCTTATTAACAATCATGCCAGCTATGCTAATTATAATTGGAAGATTGCAACAGGAGTGCAATGAATCAATAGAAATTTAAGCTCAACGGAACTAATTTCCTATATGGTTTGAAGTCATTCTAAATTTTAACCCTCTTCGTGTTCTTTATCAAAAATACTATAACCAGATTTACTGTGCAGTTTGTTCACATTGTCCCAAGGATGCCTGATTTAGATGAGAGTAAAATCATAGCCATAGAGTTGGAAACACCTTGGGAAATGAGGCTGGCTATTTGTTGTGCAATCCCTGTTCAGTACCTTGAAGTTTAGGGGTACAATTACCTTTGTGGTAGTAGTGGCTGAGAGTTACCTTCTACAAGGAAGGCCAACCTGCCCACTGCCATTCATTCCTCAGTATAGAGATGTTAATTTTCATAAATTTTGTTTTCACAGACATGAACAAATACCTTTCCTTATTTACTCCTTGCTGAAAGAAAGTCATGAAATATTTTGCAGCTTTCAAAAACTATTTTCAGTTAGAAATTATTTTAGGCATGGCAGGTTGTACAGAAAATGGTATTTGCTGCAAGGAAAATTCAGGAAGGAAACAAGTTTCCAAGGTTTCCAATAAATTTTAAAAACAAGTTTCCCACACAGGAAACAGCATTTTCTGCAAAGAAAATAATGCTTCTCCTTTGTATTTTCAACACAGAAAATGTAATTTTCTGCCAAATATGTATAAGTATTATATATGTATATATAATACTATTATATATGTATATATAATACTATTTTCTGTGCAAAAAATTAGTGGTTTTGTGCAATCAGAAGTTCAGTCCCCAGCAATTCAATGAGCTATAGGCCAACATTTCTGGAGGGCATCTCCTCTTCTGTTCTAATTGGGGGCTAGTCCATGTTAGCCACAGTTGGTTCACTGTGCGTATACTTGGGTGTATCAAAAAACAGGTTAGAAATTATTTCAATAAATAAATAGTTCCAGAGTCAAGAAGAGAATTCATTTTCAGTTTGTTTCAAAATCAACATATATCAAAATGTACAGAGTTTTAATGTGGCAGAAAATGAAGCTGACATATATTCCCTTCTGGGAATGGGTGAGAATTTTAAGTTTATTTTTAACAGAATTTTCCTATATTCATAAAATTCAATCATGGGAGACAGGGGAATTGACAGATTTTATAGTCAAAACCAGTAATGAGGGGGAACATGTGACTAGGACTTATTTCAGGTTTCACATTTAATATAATAGTCCTCTGCCATAGAGCAAAGGAGATTATCATATGGGGACGAGACAGGGTCGGGGATGCTCTCCCGTCTTTATCCTGTCCATGACTGCAATTGCATGAAAGCCTTTCATACACATAGCACTGATCCTGTCGTTGAAGTGGAATTGTAGTAACCTGAACTCCCATTAATGCAAAATGCCAGGACAATTCCACTTCAATGACAAGACAATGACAGGATCAGCACAATGTCATATGAAAGTCTTTTGTGCGATCGCTGTCACTCACGCTTCTCGGACAAGACAATCTGCTTTATCACACTAGGGGGCAAGCAGGAATTAAATGAGAGTTAAACTAAAGAAAACCAGGAAATATCTGATGTTTATCACATGACATTTTCTCATTTTCTCTAGTTTAACTCTCGTTTAAATCCTGTTTGCCCTCTAGTGTGATAAATCAAAATGTCCAGATAAGTGTGACATCATGTGAAAGTCTTTCCTGAGAGCATGCAGGAAGGTTGGAATAAGGATAGGACAAGGATGTCCTTTTTTCATCTGATAATTTGCAGCCTTTTCTTTTAAAAATGCACTGTGTAATTTATATTTAACCAATAGTTTCTTTTTAAAAAAACTGCATAAGAACCTCACACTTTTGCTAGATAAATTCTCATATCACCTTAACATTTAAAAGAAACCTGTAAATGTTATCCCCACTCTAGAGTGATCTCCTGTTCAGGACAGGAGCTATAAGTTTGTTATTCATCACAGCCAATAATCAAGCTAAAGTTCCTTATTTACTGCTCAAGGTCCGCTCCTTACACCTGTTGCAAAGGTGCTAGTAATCCTAAAAACCTAATGGTATCTACGGCGCGTTACAGACAGCCATTTAGTATGCGCTCTGCGCATACTAGGGTTAGAAAAGGGTGTGCTAGGGTTAGGAAGGGTCTTACCTTCTTAACCGGCCCCATCCCTAGTACGCGCCGAGCGTGTAGTAAATGGCAACGGCCGTCCACACGGGCGCTGCTATCTTTATGTCTCGGACGCACAGCGTCCAGACGTCGCACTGCGGAAGTGACGCCACGAGTGCGCACCTTGCGCCTCGCAGCGCCACTTCCGGGT
>NW_024810701.1:0-2882 GCF_019175285.1 Sceloporus undulatus | reverse complement strand
TGTTGATGCAACTGCCAACTGTCATTCTCAACTGTCACTGAGGAAGAGTCAGACAGTGTGTGCCTCAGAGTTGGATGTTACTGGTGTGGATGGTGGGTGGTGTCGAAGTATATAGTGTTGTACACAGTGGAACTTCTTATATGAATAAAAGCCTCATCTGAGAGAAGATTACAGTGTCTCTTTGCTCACTGAGAAAGCGACAGGTGTTTTTTCAGCTCACAAGCTACTGACTACAGTCAAGGTGCAGAATCTGGCGCCATACGTTAACGTGTTGCCTCATGTGCTGAGCAACATAGCAACATCAAAAGCATTTTAACATGGAGTATCTGTTTTGTAGGGGAGCTGCAATGAATCTGTGCTAGGTCCAGGGGGCTTTGTTTGGTGAAGAGGGAGGAAAGGGATACCCACCTCTGCATCGGCCCAAACCAGGCATATGTCACCTGCGTATCTCACCAGCAGCATAATGTTCTCTGTGTCTTTGAGAGATGCAGAGTTTCTTGACAAACCAAGCCTAACCCTAGTCTCTTTTCTCAGGAACTTCATCTTGGTTTCCTTGTACACAGCTTTGGGGCATATTTTACTGGAAGAGACCCAAGTGCAGGACCACCAGGACCCTCTCCCTGCCCACCCAATGGTCAACACAGAGGCCAAGCAGAGAAAGTTGGACTCCAAGAGAAGGAAGCTGTCCAGGTACAACAACTGTTTGGTGAGTCACCATCCTGACTATTAGTTTCATTTGTGTCATTGCTGGGCCAGCTTATGAAAGCAAGTGGAGAACATATTGTCCCAGTTTGGCAGAGAATGTCCTGGTTAATCCTCTGTCACCCCACTTTTTCAGGGGCTTTAAAAAATGTCCTGGTCTCTCTCCTCCTCCCACTTTCCCCTTCTCCTTAGCTCTCTTGGGTTGCTGAAAAATGACTTCCAAGGAGTTTGCAACCCATCAACTCAAAAGGGGGGAGAGGAGAGGAGAAAAGTTGCCAGGCTCTTCCCTTGCCAGGAGGCTGAGGCAAAAGCAAACTGTTGTGCCCTTTCTAGCTTGTGTGATCTTCCTCATAAACAACTTTGGCCATCTTCACCACCTTCTAGTGTTGCTTGTCCACATGTGCCTTGCTTTTCCTATCTGTGAAATGTGGGGATATGGGAGACCATCTCTGGATCTAAAATGGGGTGGGCCCAGTGGCCCTGAAATCCAGAGTCTGCCGCATAACTGTTTTTTAAAAATGATATTTGCCTCTGAAATTTGGTCTAAATCCACCATAATTCTTTTGTGGCTAAATGTATTATATGTGTTGAGATAGTCAGTATCATAATCCATCCTCAATATTCGAACCATGGCCTAAATTATATTTTTTATTGTATTGTAGATTATATTGAAAGGATTCAGGAGAAACATCTCACAGGCAGTAGCTATTTGCTTGTTAACAGAATTTAAAGTTTATTTCCTGGACTAAATTCTGAAGCGATCAAATAATATTTGGATGCACCATGTTCTTTCCTCCCCTTTTGCTTAGTCACTCTCTGGATGAGGGCTATTTTCTATTTCAGGTGACCTTTGCAGATGTGGCAGTATATTTCTCTGAAGAAGAATGGAATCTGTTGACAAAGAAACAGAAACTTTTGTACAATTATGTAATGATGGACAATTACGAGAATGTGGCTTCTGTAGGTAAAGAACCTGAATCCATGGCTCTTTCTATAAAGACTGAGGGCCTTTTCATACTATATTATCATGTCGCTATGGTTCCACTAGAATTGTAGAATCATTGAGTTGGAATAGACCACAATGGCCATCCAGTTCAACCCCCTTCTGCCATGCAGGAATACACATTCAAATCACCCCCAAGAGATCGCCATCCAGCCTCTCTTTAAAGACCTACAAATAAGAGGACTCCACCAAACTCTAAGGGAGTATATTCCACTGTCAAAGAGCTCTTACTGTCACCAAGTTCCTCCTAATGTTTAGGTGGAACCTCTCTCCCTGTGGCTTGCATTCATTGTGTTGTCTCCTTTTCTCTGTAGCAGAAAAAAGCAAGCCTTTTCCTTGCGCAACATGACACCCTTTCAAATATTTAAACATGGATATCATATCCACTCTTTATCTTCTTTTCTCCAGGCTAAACATAACCAGCTCTATAAGCTGCTCCTCATTGACCTCGATGGTTTCCAGACACTTCACCACTTTGGTTACCCTCCTTTGGACATGCTCCAATTTGTCAACATCCTTTTTGAATTGTGGGGCCCAGAACTGGACACAGGATTATTCCAAGTGAGGCCTGACCAAAGGAGAATAGAGTGGCACTATTACTTCCCTTGATCTAGAAACTATTCTTGGAATGATGCAGCCTAGAATCACATGGGCCTTTGTAGCTGCTGCATCACACTGGTGGCCCATGTTCAACTTGCAGTCTACTTGGAATCCTAGAGCCCTTTCAAGCATAATTTAATTGTGATAGCAACATCTTGTAGAATATTTGAATCTGTATTTCAGTGAGGCACTATTGCTCTCCAGTTTCTAAGGATTCTAAATACTCCATCCTAAACTGCCTATTCTAGGATTTTATGGAAAGAAGCCATTGAGGTAAATGCTTTTCACACTCAAATGGTACTCAGCACATCCCTGAACAAGTTTCCTACCTTTTTTGGTGCCTCTTCCATCCTTTTAAAGCTCTAGAGAGTCTTCTTGGTGGAAAGACCTCTCTTGGGCCTGCAGTGGCTTAGAGGGGGCCCAATAGTGGTAAAATGGCCTCCACTTCCAAAAAGGGATGCTGTCGGATGCTGAGGGGCAAAATATTATTTCATTCCGCTCCCCTCCCCAGGCAATACAATGTAGGGTTGCCCCTGAGATCTCCTCCAAACCCCATCAGTAGTCCATGCCTGTCTTA
>NW_024810700.1:0-2882 GCF_019175285.1 Sceloporus undulatus | reverse complement strand
TGGTAAAAGCCAGGATGAATGATAGCTTTTCTTATGCAAAATACCCAAATCCTGGAGGTCGAATTTGTCAGCTCAAAATTTCTCTCTTCCCTTCATTTTGAAATTCTTAAAAATAAAATTCTTACTCATTGATCAAGAATTACTCAGAATTTCTCCTCTCTAACATGTTATAGAATTTGTCGAAATTGGCATTTTTCTCCTAATTTTCGAATTTTGGAGAATATTCTTTACATCCCTACTTGTAAACCGCTTAGACACTGCTTAGGCGGTATGAAGCGGTATATAAATGAAGCTTGTTTGTTTGTTTGTTTTGTTTTGTTTAAATATTAAATATATTTAATATTAAAATATGTTTCTATATTAATTTGAAAGTATGTCATATTCAGGATGGACCAAGCTTGTTTTCTGCCCCTCCAAAGACTAGGACACAGAACAATAGATTCAAGCTACAGGAAAAGAGATTCCACCTAAATGTTAGGAAGAACTTCCTGATGGTAAAAGCTGTTTGACAGTGGAACACCCTCCGTTGTGATGGAGTCTCATTCTTTAGAGTGCTTTGGTTGTGTCTTCCAGCATGGCAAGGTGTTAGACTAGATGGCCCTTATGATTCTATGATACACTGTCCATGCCCATGTCTACCTATACAAGCATGTGACTCATAGAATCTCTATTCTCTACATTTTGGAAAATGAAGTATCTTATGGAATGGGCAGATCCTTGTTACAACACAGGTGGTCACTGTGCAGTCCTTCAGGTGTTATGAGACTGCATCTTCCAGCAGCCCTACCCAGCATTGCCAGTACCGAGGAATTATGGGAGTTTGTAATTTGACAACATCTGGGGAACCACACCATTCTCACCCCTTTATCCACATGACACATCTGTACCATAAAAATATTATCTCTTATTATGTATATCCCAGACATTTTGAAGTCAAATCCTTTGGACATGAAAAGCATTCCCACCCTAGGGGTGTAGGTGTAATGCTGAATGCTCAAAAGTAGATAACCTGCTCTTCCACCATGCTAAGAAAAACTAATACAGCATCAAATGGGAGTATGGGCAAAGGAGCCTAAGGATAAAATGTGAATTCGTTTACCAAGAAGAATTTGTGAAGATTCCAGATTAGTTTGCTCTGCAGTGTACATTCTGCCCATTGCTACAGTTGTAAAATTATGTGGATGAACATAAGGTTGCTTACTTGGAAGTAGGTCCCACTTCTTTTAGTGGGATTTATGCCTAGATATCTCTGTGTTTGAGAATTGCAGCCCCCAAAAGCAGAAAGTGAAACTCTTCTGTGTGAGCAGCGAGTATAACCCTTTTAATCCTAACTTTGACTTCTCTCTGTGTGGGAGAGTTCTACGCTGTCAAAAATTAGACACTTTTCCCACCTGTCAACTAGTCTTTTGGGGAGGGAGATCTAAACAGTTTGCAGAATGCTGCAAAGGAGAAATGTGAGATAACTAGACAGTTAGATTCCATATGTTTGTTTTCAATTGTTTGTTTTCCTATTCCTCACCCGGCTAGAACAATGTGTTATAACTGGTCTTGCTACTTCATTTCCATACACAAAGGATTTTGAATTTGAATTGACATTCTCACATTCCAATGGCATATATATTTTTGTCTCTGGCTTCTACTCTACTAAATGCATCTGAGGAAGTACTGTATATACTCATGTACAACTCAACCTCATGTATAAATCAAGGGCAGATACTGGGGCAAAATCATGGATTTTGATATGATCCATGGATACGTTGAGGGTTAAACTCAGGGGCATGTAACAAAGGATCTAAATGGAGAGGACACCACTTCTCTCCCTCCTTCTCCCTCTTTGGACCTCTCCCAAGGGTCACAATCTGGGCATGCAAAATGTGGACACAAACCTCCAGTTTTCCTCCCTTCCCACAACCTTCCCCAAGGCTGATGGCTTGCAAAAAAAAAAGGGGGGGGGTACACAGACCTCCAAATTCCCTCACTTCCCCACAACTTTCCCCAAGGCTACTGGCTTGCAAAAAGGGGGGGGGCACAGACCTCAAATTTCCCTCCCTTCCCCACATCTTTCCTCAAGGCTTATGGCTTGCATAAAGGGGGACAGAGACCTCTCCTGTCTCTCCTCCCTTCCTTCTCTGCAGCTTTCCCAAGGCTCATGGAGAGGTATTACCATACCTGTATATATGTCTATCTAGGATTTTGGAGCCCATTTTTTAGCTTAAATTTTTTGACTTATAGACAAATATATACTGTAGACTGAAGTCTATGACAGCTCATGCTGTCAACTTCTTTCTTTCAAGTGCTACAAGATATCTCTACATATTGATTCCACAGACTAACACATTTTTTCTTTGAATTCTACCAACCAAATCAGTTAGGATACATCTCTTTCAAAGGTTTCTGATTCTTTGTGGGACATGTATTCTCACAAACGTGAAAGTGTGCATTTCCTCTTTAATTAGATTGCCACTCCCAGGCATCATGAATTTCTTCCACATGCAGTTCTCATGCCCTACCAGTGTAATTCATGAACCCTTTCCCAGTGGAAAACACAGAGGATACTATCGTGCTCAGAAGTCCTGCCAGGATAGATGCGGGATTTAAAAGTCAGATTTGGGTGTTATCACACTTACCTGTTCCCAGCCTGTATGCAACACATACCCATCCTGGGCAGCCAGTCAGCAACCCGGACCTTTTTCAGGTCTTGGCTGCAGCAAAAGTCTGGGTTGCAGATGGGCTGCCTGGGATGGATACAGGCTGTATGCTGCCTGGAAATGAGTATGTGTGATAGTGCCCATTTTTTACTTTTAAATCTCTCATCTATTTCAGCAGGATTACTGGGTGTGATAATTTCCAGAGACCCAATAGGCATGACCATATTTGATAAC
>NW_024810699.1:0-2883 GCF_019175285.1 Sceloporus undulatus | reverse complement strand
CGCGGAACGAATTACTTTCGTAACCCGAGGCACCACTGTATCTGGTTACTGCAGCCAGGGTGGAAATCGCTAAACTATGGAAACCGGAGGAGATCCCATCATGGGAAAATTGGATGATCAAAGTAAATGAATATAGAGAGCTGGATAGAATTTCTGGAATGGTGCAGAACAGAGATGGAAGGAGGAGAAAGGAGATTTGGGAAAGGGTTTTGCAAAACATGGAAAAAGAATGGGACATTAAAATAGCACTAATTAATATCTGAACAGGACTTATGTTCCCATTAGTTTCCAGTTAATACTTTATGAAAGCTGGGCAGATGGAATGTCTTAATTAACCTTCTCCTTTTTTTTTCCTTTGTTGACAGTTTAATATTAGATTCCAAGAAGGAGATGGATAAGAACTTAACTGTATTGAATCATAAAGACAACCTTTCTGTTTTATGGTCTGTCCTCTGTATAAAGGTCTCAAATACGAAGAAAAATAATTGTAGGGAACAATTCAATTAATAGACTGTATGATGTATGATGTAACAAAGAGGCTTAATTAAAAATGCCTTTCTATTATTCGTAGTTAAATCTAAGATTGGGATACGGAAAATTATTTTTTTTGGTAAAGGTTAGCCTACATTTGCAATTAGTGAAAAAAGCACTTAGCGGTTATGTTTATACTCTCTTTGATAACCGATAATAAACCACATAACGGATAAGGAGGTAAAGATTAGGTAGAATGTTGTTATATCCTAAAAAGGGCAGAAGAAATGTTAGGAAGTTAATTGGGCCTTTGGAATCCAGTTTATGGGACGAATTTTTGCTTTGTAAAACGTATGAATTTAATTATGGAACAAGTACCAATGGACTGGATATTTTTGTGTTTTTATATGTATATTATTTTGGAAATTTAATAAAGATAAAAAAACAAAGAAATTTTAGTATCAAGAATTGTTACAGGGGCGTATTGCAAACCCTCTAGATCCTTTACAATGTCATTAATAAAAAAATTAAATAAGAAAGGAGCTAAAATGCAACCTTGTTTAACTCCTACAGATGCATCAATCTTTGGAGTAAGATGGAGTAAGAGCTTCAGGCTCAAGGGAGGAAATAATGGAGGAAACTCAGACAGATATAAATGTTATGATATTACAGGAACTGAGGCAATTTAAAAAAGATTTTAAGTCTGAAATTAGAGAAGAGATGAAGGGAGAATTGAAAGAGATTAGGGAAGAGATTAGGACAGACATACAGAAGGAAATGGGGGCATATAAAAAAGATAGACAAATTGACAAAAGAGCTTTCAGGAATTATGACAGAGGTGGAAGATTTAACGATAAAAACAAAGGATTTAGATAAAAAAACAGAATGGATAATAAAAGAACAACAGATTGAAAATCAATTTATGAATCAACAAGATAGTAAAGCAAGGGAACATTGTGCTAAGTTAAGAGGGATTCCGGAAGCACAAAATGGACATCTTTTAGAAAGAATGATCCCAATACTAGCCCAATACTTGGACATATCTCAAGAAATGGTGGACCTTCAGACAGAAAAAATATATAGAGTTAATTCGGTAATAGCGAGAGAGAGAAATATTCCTAGAGACATAGCAATCTGGTTTACAAATGGAAGATTACGAGAAAAATTATGTCAGCGAAGTTATGTAAACAGCTTTGTGGTGGATGATAGGGAAATAAACATTTTTAGGGATCTCTCCCCCAGATTTTGAGAAAAAGACGGGAATACAAATTTCTCACTGAAGTATTGCAAAGATATGAAATTAGATATAGATGGGATAGAGTAGAAGGATTGACAATCACATATGATCAAAAGAAATATAGAATAGACAGCATAAACAAAGCTAAAGAATTTCTAAGGAAAATTTTAAAAAAAGGAAAAAAGATGCAGCAGAAGAAGATGAAATAAGGAAACAGAATGAGAGGAAAAAAGGAATAGTAAGTTTGGAACAAGAGGAAGAGGAAGGACAAGGATCAGATATAGGAGAAGATATAAACATAGACTTAGATAATCCAGGACAAGAAGGAGTAATAACTTAAAAAGAAGAAAGAAGAAGAAAAAAAGGGGGGGAGGAGGGAATCATAAGGGAAGAATGGGAGGTGAAATAAAAATGAAAATTGGTTCAAAGAATGTGAGAAGAATGAATAAAGCACATAAAAAATTATTATTTCATTATTTTGAAAAAAATCAATATGATATTCTATGTATCCAGGAAACGAAAATTAGAGAAAATGAAATTAAATACATACAAAATAAAAAATTGGGAAATATATTTTGTTCTTCAGATGAAAAAAAACGGAAAAGAGGGGTAGCAATTTATGTTAATAGGAAATATGAAACGAAAAAACTCTTTGGAGATAAAAGTGGTAGATATATAGCTATTGAGATTGAGCATAATAATGAAAAAATGCAAATTATTTGTATATATGCACCACTAGAAAAGAAAGAATCTTTTTTTCATGAATTAAATGAAGAAATGTTGAAAATAAATGGCCGTAATGTAATATTGGTGGGGGATTTTAACGGTGTATTGGTTCCTCAGAGAGACAGAGAGTCAAAAAAGAAAATAAAGAAACAACAGGGAAAGTTACCTAGAAGATGTTTTGAAATGTTGGAGGAACAAAATATGGTGGATGTATGGACACAATTATATGGTAAAAAAGAGGGATTTACTTATTATTCTGATACACATCAATCAAGATCTAGAATTGATATGTTTTTCGTAACAAAAATTTTAATACCAAAGATTAAAAAAATGGAGATAGAGCCAAAACTAATATCTGATCATAATTTGATAGAATTAGAGATAAAGTGTAAACAACAAAATAAAGAATGGAACTGGAAATTAGATGAAAATCTAATTAAAGATGAGAA
>NW_024810698.1:2305-2883 GCF_019175285.1 Sceloporus undulatus | reverse complement strand
ATCATGAGTCCTTCCTGGATCTTCGTTCGCGAAGCAAAGCCAGAGAGAGAGAGTATTGAGCTATTGAGTTGCACAAGGAGTCTTTCATAGGTTTTTGGTTTACTTGAAATGAAAAAGAAACACACATCCAGGTGGCAATAAAATCTTGGAGCTGGTGCCGGGAATTGGCCAAAAACAGTCCAGGGCAACAGAAACTTTGTTGGGATGTTTAACATGATAAACAGAACACTTAGAACAAAAGCAGCAAATGTCACAACTTCTTCCTGCAACCTCCCAACCTATTTGCCCTTCCCGGCGCCGTTGGCATGGCTCCTTCTCCGCCACCCTTCTGCCTACAAGTGGCCACGGTCAAGCAGAATTGGGGAGAGGTCATGGAATCATAGATGTTTATCACACTATACCAGGGGTAGGCAACCTTTTTGAGCCGGGAGCCGGGTTGTTGTCCCTCAGACAACTGGGGGGCCGAAGCCAAAAAATAAATAATTAAATAAATTTTTTTAAAAAAAATTAAATATATAATTAAACCAGGACAAATGTAGGACAAAATTTTCAAATGGGAGACACTTTTTTTAAAAAAA
>NW_024810698.1:0-2205 GCF_019175285.1 Sceloporus undulatus | reverse complement strand
TTGCCCCCCAAAGGCCCCGGCGGCAATCGGCGGCAGGACTGGGCTGGAGCCGGTCCCAAGGCCTTGCCGGGCCGCATCCGGCCCGCGGGCCGCAGGTTGCCTACCCCTGCACTATACTCTTAAAGTGCTACTACTCCACTTTGACTCCTCTAGCTGCCTCCTGCTGCATTCTGGGATTGGCAGTTTTAAGGAGGGGTATTTAGAATTCTCAGGCAGAGCTCCTCCAAGAAGGGCCATCCAGTCCAACACCAACCTGCCATGCAGGAACTCTCAGTCAAAGCATCCCTGACAGGTAGTTAAAACCAGGCCCTTGGAGTCATTTGAAAAGGGGGTGCAATGAGGAATTTATTGTTGTGATGTGCTTATGTTTATGTGTGTATATGTGTGGGCGGGTTTTTTACCATTATTAATAAATATACGGTAATTTAAAATAACAGGCCTTTATGAGAAGTTGGGAGGCTTGGTGCAAAAGTGATGTCGGTCACTTTGGGGGTGACATTTTCTTCATGTTGGTGCTGACCTCACACCTTTATTTACGCTCTTCCCCCTTTGCCTGCATCCCCTTTTCAGACCGAGGAGTATGGAAGCAGATCAAGTCCAGACACCTCTGGATGAAGCGGATTATCTGGACCCAAGTTCAGGGCCAGGCTTGGTCCCAAAGTGGCCCTTGGCATCTTGATGGGTACCCTCTCTTGGAAGGAGGGATTGCACAGCTGGGCTCAGCCCCCTTGGTTTTTCATACCATTGCCAGCAGCTTTGATTGAGAGTTCCTGCATGGCAGAATGGGGTTGGACTGGATGGCCCTTGGGGTCTCTTCCAACTCTATGATTCTGTGATTTTCCTGAAAGAGCTCTATAGAGCAGCGGCAGGAGGAGAGGCAGTGGTCAGCAGTTCCCTGTTAGGCCCAGAATTTAAGGGCAACCTGTTTATCCTGAGAGCGTCTAGTGGAAATCTCCCTCCCAGTAAACTTATCCACAGCTGGGCTGACACAGACAAAGAGACACCAAATTTGGTTTTAGACACTATACATGTAACATTTATTGAAATACACAGACATAGACAAACACAAGTACCAAGAGAGCTCTCACACACACACCATTCACACAATACTCACACACACAGAAGGCACTTCACTGAAGGCGTTGATCAGTCGTCTTCATGAAGGCGTGGGAGCTCTGTTGCCGCGGATCCAGGAGCACACCCTTGATTTGGAAAAGTCTCTCTTTTAAGGCTTTACCACGTCCTCCGTCCTGCTGTCTTTACCTGAGGACCTCTTCCTTTGACGCTGACTAACACTTCAGATCGAACAGTTCTTTGCAGTCTCTTCCTTATCAGTCTTTGTTTCTATCCAGGCTGTTCGTACAGTCCTGGATATCTTCTTCTTTACGGATAAGCAGCTACATCCAAGGTTTTGGACACGCCATCCATCGCCAATCAGCAGTCTTCAAAAATCCTCGCCTCGCTTGCCAGACAGCTTTCCCCATCATGCATTGCATTTCTCCATCTTAGTTCAGCTCATTGCCACCAAATTTACATCCTCACCCATTCCTCACATCCCTTACTTTCAGGGTCAAGACATGGCCGGAGGTGGGGGGCTTCACAGCGCCGTGGCGTGTCTCATGTGGAGTCCCGAGAGGGTCCAGCTTGACCCACAGACTTTAGAAAGGGCCGTGCCCCAGCCACCTGCCGACTGGATCCCGACTGCACAGTGTTGACCGTGGGGCTGGCCTTGATGATAATGTGGAAGTTTCCAAGAGGGTAGAATAGGTGGCAGCAGCAAAGAGAGCCATTTGGACAGCTGCCCCTGAGGCTTGTTCAAGGCAAGGGTAGCTTCCCTCCAAAGCCCTAAATGCCTTGGGACCCCAGATATGCCCTACTACCCCAATCTGCCCTTGCCTGAAGAGAGGCCCTTCCTGGGGTCCTTTGCAGCGGCAGCAATAGGTTGCATAGGAACTGGGCAGAGGGGCCTCCATTGTGTTGGCCCTCCATCTCCAAAATGCCTTCCATCTTGACCAGCTCCAAGGCTGTCTTTTCATTATTTGCCCAGGCAGCCTAAAACCCCAGACTGGCTTTCTTGTTGGTTGCTTTCCATTGTGGTCAGTGTCCTCTGCCTAACAAAGGAGCCTCACAAAGGATGGAGACACACTGGATCACAAAGGAAGTATCCCTTTGTGTTGCAAATGGATGTTTAATGTCCTGGACTTT
>NW_024810697.1:0-2883 GCF_019175285.1 Sceloporus undulatus | reverse complement strand
ATTTCAATGATGCATGCGTCCTAAGAGTCCAAAAGCCGCATCAAAGCTGCATTCCAGTCCTTAGAACTGGAGTGTGGCTTTGGTGCGGCTTTTGGACTCTTAGGACACATGAATCATTGAAATACCATACCTCCAAAGTGACTCGAAGCAGCTTTATTTTGGCCTGTCTGTAACAGGCCTATGTGATTTTTCCCTGAAGTTCCCTAGAGAATTCAGCAGGAGGAAGGGAACAGTATCTGGTTCTTCAAGACAGAACTGAGAACTACAGGTACAAATACTATACCCTTCAGAAATATTTGCCACCTCTGGACCCATTCTAGGGGTACATCTGTATGGACAGGAAAATCTAGCTTACCGCCAGGGCTTCCAGATCCATGGGGAGGACAAGCTGCCTGCACAACCAGCATCTACAATGAGCCAATAGTTGCAGCACTGTCCACACACACTATTGTGCTAATGTGCACTTGTGCAATTGATTTGCATGACTGCCAAAGAAATGGTGCTGGGGGACCCACACAAGCACAAAGAGAAAAGTGTTTTGTAAGTTGGAGGCTCCCAACAGGAACCCATCGGTCTGCAGATACTCCTACCCTCATCCCTAGACCAGTGCACAGTCCATTCATGTAGGCAGTTCTTTTGAGCTTGTGGTCTGATCCAGAGTAAAAAGGGACTCTCTGGAAAATCATCCTGGAGCAGAGATTAGGACTGGGTTCTGCCCATTTTGGCCCTGTGTGTCATCTAAACAAGTCACTATGGGAATGGGCAAGAATGTTTCTTTTTCGCCATGCAGACAACACCTAAAACTAATTCATGGGTCTAAATCCTGTTGTTTGTCCTGACTAGAGTGCACCCATTCAATCAATAAGATGCACCTAGATCACCAAAAACTTGAACAGGAATACTTCATACAACACGATTTTGTGGCAACCTCCATTTAGCCATCAATGTCTCTTGTTCATGTGTTTTGAATGTGTGCTCCAACTGCATCATACCCTTGCTTGGATTATTCTCCTAATGGCTACAGGGAGCTATGTGATATGCATTGCCCACCTCAATAAGAACTATCCACCCTTACCACAGTCCTATAATTAAGGAACAGGTATATGAGAGAGGAAAGGGGTGCCAGCAAAAAAGCACTGTGTTTTAGACCCCTATCAAAAAGAAGAGCACAAGATATTTAGCACTCCCAGATGAATCACTCCTAGTTGTATTGATGAGAAGCCATTGCGCAGCTATTCTAGCCATCCTTACTTCATGTTTTTTTTTTTTTTTTTTTTTGTGATAAAAAAGCAAATGGAAGAAGCAGCAGGGAAATGGGAAATGACTGCAAATGTAAGACAATGACATCTTGACCCAATGTAGAATTCTCCAAATGAAGCAAGACATTCCTCATCTGGAACCATGATAATGGTGGTGATGGTGATGATTTTCAATTATATCTTGCCTTTTTCCCAGCCTTACAAAAATAAAATAAAACAGATTCAATTAAAAGCTGTCATCTGTAGGTAAAGTTAAAGGCTGTAGGAAAGGGGGAAGACCCCCACAAAGGTGAACTGATTAAATCAAGGAAGCCACAGCTCTGGATTTCCAAGACTTGAGCAGGGCTGGTGATAACAGGGTGGCTTGGGGGTCTCTCATGTCTTGGGATGCCATAAATCAAAGCCAACTTGATGGTGATGAATAACAACATCAATATGACATACAAAAATATATAATTAAATTATATATAATTTTACACAACCTATAATTAGACTATTAAACTGAATTACAATTAAATTATAGTTAAACTAGCAATAGAATTGAAAACATTTTTAAAACACACTAATTAAAAAGTGAAAAATAAGGGCAGCAATTATTAAACAATTATTAAAAGCTCTTTCTCCATAAATAATTTGTTCCCAAAGGCCTATTGAAATATCTTCTCTGCTGATGGGGGGGGGGGGTGACTAAGAAATTTAAGAAACTTAATTTTGAAGAGCATTTGCATTTTTCCCAGAATAGTGAGAACACAATCCAAAGCCTAGTACTCTTTTATACTTTATTGATTCCAATGGGAGAATCTGGGTGGTACTTAATTCTCTTCTACTGAAGTCAATGGGACTTTAGTGTGCTTAACAGAAGGCACAGCTGAGCAAGCATATCCCAAAGATTAAAAAATAATTTTAGTCTTTCCAATTTGTGGACATTCGTTTTGTTTTGTTTTGTTTTATGATTTGAAGGCATATAAAATTGATAAATTCAGCCTTTTCTTTTCAGCCACAAACAGCTTAGGCTTTTCTTTTTATGTGAACACTGAGATTCTTACAAATACTTGCTTTTGAAGAGCAGTAAAATAATGAGGCAGAGAGAGAGAGAGAGAACAGAGTTGCAATCTTGCCATCAGCTTTGTGAAGTGGCTTCCAATGTGCAACTGAGTAGGGACTGGCAAGCTTTTCTTGCTTAATAATCTAAGCCATTGTTAGACATAAGCAATCAAAACTTTGATCCTAACTCAACCCACTCTGCAAATTGAGCTCTGTCGCTTAATACGAGGAGCAGTATTCAGAAAGCCAGTCTCTGACAGGGATACTACTATTTGCTTTCCCTGTCAGCCTGAAGGAAGCTAATTCTGTGGAAGGCAAAAGATGACTTGGCTCTAGAGTGGCCTTGTGTCCTATTTCTGAAGTGTCCCTAGGGAAGATGGACCATCACTTCCCAATCTGCTTTAAAAATGAAAAACCATAAGAAGGGAGAGCAAACCAAGGCCTGTTACAGACAGCCAAAATAAAGCTGCTTCGAGTCACAGTGGAGGTATGGTGTTTCAATGATGCATGTGTCCTAAGAGTCCAGCTGGAGCGTGGCTTTGGTGCGACTTCTGGACTCTTAGGGCGCATGCATCATTGA
>NW_024810696.1:0-2883 GCF_019175285.1 Sceloporus undulatus | reverse complement strand
CAGGATTTTGGGACCAACTTTTTAGCATAAATTTTTCGACTTATAGACGAGTATATACGGTAAGAGAGGAGGGTGTTACCCCATGATTTAACCCTCATTAACCCCTCCTTATTTGAGATTAAATTAATAAATTTGCTTTGAGTAACCCAAGCTGGACCCTGCTGCTTATGCCTCTAAATCCATGGAATGATTGTATCCTTACTCATAGTAACTAGCAAAGAAGAGCCTGTATGGGGACTGCCTTGAGGGAATCAGTGGAAGCAGATTGTCAAAGGGCTGTTGAAAAAATATTCCATGAAACATGTACAAATATACTTTGATTGACAGGTGGCATCATATCCTGTGAGAGTGCCATAGAGTGCTGAGTCAGAGCCCAAGGCATGATGCAAGCTAACAGCAGAGGTCACTTCATGCTGTTTGGCACCAGGATATGACTCCCAACCAATACAGTATAGAGCTCTCATGCAGATTGGTGTGGATTGGAGTTGTGTGTACAAGAGATGGTGAAGTTGAAGGAACTCAGAGAGGAGAGCTTGCAAATATTTGTATTATTTTGTAACTCAAGATAGATAGATTTTACTCTAAAAAGTGGTCAGTGCACTGCCAATATCTATAGCTGGATATCTGCTTCTGTACTCTACTATGTTATTGTTGAGCTGCATCTGGGAGTGTCACCCTCAGATTGTGCTGTGTATTGACTTGTGAACACGATAGGAATTCAGAGCCAAGAAGGACTGAGAGCCAGTGTGCTAATCCTTTTTGTCTGATTTATTTGCTCCAAGCACCCATTGCATTCAATTTGGTTTCAGACCATTCTTACCCCCAGGACACATTCTAAAGCGATTTAAACCCTTTTGGACACTTGGTTTCTACCCCCAATCAACAATTACAGTATATATATCTGCCCTGACTGGCTGTTCTTTGACTTCAGTCCAATTACAGACAGACAGTCTGTTAGTTTACGTGGCTAAGCACCTCAATGCAGTCGCCAGCCCCACTTGTCGCATGAGCTCCTGACTTCTCTTTCCATTTCGAACCCTCAGCAATTGGAATCAAGATCCACGTAGGTAAAGTATTACCATTATGAATGTCTTACATCTCTTGACCTCTCCCACTTGTTATCTAGATCTTGTGCATGTGTGTGAACACTTACTTGTGTGTGTGTATTATGCTTTTCCACTCAATTAAAAAAAAATCTATTTCAAATGCCTTTGGAGTTCTGTGTACTTCCAGGCATGGTATTTAAGCTGAATCCGGAGGTCGCTCTTGCCCCAACCAAACTATATCTCTCCTTTCAGCTAAGTAACAAATTCCCCTAAAAGCATAGCACTTGTGGGTGTCCTCCCCAGACTCCAGCATTTCGGGTAACAAAGGGCCTCTTGAATCAACCATGGAACTAAGCAAACTCAGGTAGGAAAAGAAACATTAGAGAACATTGCTATTGTTCTCTAAGCCATTGCAGGGCCAACAGAGGCACTTTACCCAAGAAGTCTCTCCAGAGTCTCAAAAGGCTTGAAGAGGGGCCAAAAAAGCCAGGAAAGTTGGTCAGGGATGGGCTGAGGAGCATTTGGAGTCAAAAAGCATTTATCTCCATGGTTCCTTCCCACAAAATCCTAGAATTGACAGTTTAGGATAGGATATTTAGAATCCTTAGAAAGTGGAGAGAAAAAGTGACTCATTAAACTACAAATTCCAAGATTTCACAAAAAGCTGCTACGGCAAACTATGTGTAAAAGGGATCTAGGAGTCCTGATAGACCACAACTTGAACCTGGGTCAACAGTGTGATGCAGCAGCTAAAAAGGACAATGTGATTCTAGGCTACATAAATATGGGTATAGTGTTATTGAAGGGGGTTGGACTGGATGGCCTTTCTAGTTTCTTTCAACTCTTTGATTCTGTGTTATAGATTAAGGGAAGTAATAGCGCAATTCTGTTCTACTTTGGTCAGACCCTCACTTGGAATACTGTGTCCATTTCTGGTCACCACAATTCAAAAAGGATGTTGAGAAGCTGGAGTTTATCCAAAGGAAAGCTATAAAAATGGTGAAGGGTTTGGAAACCATCAAGCCCTATGAGGAGTGGTTTAGGGATCTGGGAATGTTTAGCCTGGAGAAGAGAAGGTTAAGAGTGGATAGCCCTGTTCAAATATTTGAAGAGATGGATGGAGCAAGCTTGCTTTCTGCTGCTCTAGAGCAAAGGACATAGAAAAATGGAAGCAAGCCACATGAAAAGAGGTTCTACCAAAACATTAGGAGGAACTTCCTGACAGTAAGAGCTATTCAACAGTGGGATATACTCCCTCAGAGCATGGTAGTGTTTCATTATTATTATTATTATTAATTTCTAAAGCGCCCCTTCTTTGAAGGTCTTTAAAGGTCTCTGAAGGTTTTTAAACAAAGGTTGGTGGTCATCTGCTGGTGATGCTTTCAATGTGTATTCCTGTATGGAAAGGGGTCGAACCAAATGGTCCTTGTTATCTGTTTAGAGTCTTTGATTCTATAATTCTAAAGTGGAATCTTAGTGCCATGATAATGTAGAATGAAACGACCCTCAGTCTTCATAGTAACGGCAATGAATTCAGCTTCCTTACCGACAGAGACCACATTCCCGTAATTCTCCATCATCACATCATTGTACATAAGTCTCTGCTTCTTTGTCAGCAGTTTCCATTCATCCTCAGTGAAATATACCGCCACATCTGCAAAGGTCACCTGCAATAGAAAATAGCCCTCATTCAGAGAATGACTAATAAAAGCACATGATGCATCCCAAAAATTATTTGATCACTTCAGAATTTAGTCCAGGAAATAAACTTTAAATTCTGTTAGCAAGAATTTTTTTTTTTTTTTTTTTTGGAAGGGGGGAAATCTTTTAAATAAGA
>NW_024810695.1:0-2883 GCF_019175285.1 Sceloporus undulatus | reverse complement strand
TTCGTTATTGAGTAGTCTTGTTAATTTGTCCATCTCCGCTAATTCAAAGATTTTAATAATCCATTCTTCTAAGGTTGGTATATTTTGGTCTTTCCAATTACGTGCCAATGTGATTCTTGCTGCAGTAATCAGATGAAAAATTATTTTACCATGTTTTTTTTCTATTGTTTTTTCCAATATATTCAATAAGTATAATTCAGGTACAAATTTAAGATTTATTTTCAGTATATTACAGATTGATTTGTGAATTAACTGCCAATACTTTCTAATTTTAGGACAGGTCCACCAACTATGAAAAAAGGTGCCTTTATCTTTTTGACACTTCCAACAACTATTATCTGATCCATATATTTTAGCCAATTTTTCCGGTGTTATATACCATCTGTAAAACATCTTATAGTAATTTTCTTTTAAATTTTGACTTCTTGTATATTTTAATCTTCTGTTCCAGGTAAACTCCCATTGTTCTAAATCAATACTATGGCCAATATTTTGTGCCCATGTTATCATATTACTTTTAATTGTTTCTTTTTCTAATTCGATCTTCAATAAAAATTTGTATATCCTTGATAACAAACCCTTATTTTTGGATTTTAAAGTATTCTCCAGTTCTGAATTTTCTAGGATTGTTGAATTGTTTTTTATATCTGCTTTAAATTTGTCTTTTAATTGTAATTTTAGATACCAATGTATTTTATAATTTTGATTGTCTAATTCATCATCTGTTTTAAATCTATAGTTGTTTGATTCTTTTATTAGTAGATCTCTATATCTTAACCACTTTTCTACTACCCCTCTTTCCCTCCAAAGAAAAGCTTCCTGTGGTGAAGTATCCATCGTAATTTTTTCCCCGAATTTCTTTCTGACTTTTTTCCAAACCCAAAGTAGTGGTTTTCTAATGCAATGGTTATTAAATTCCCTGTCAATTTCTGCTTTGCTATAGTATAAATAAGCATGCCATCCAAAACTTAAATTATCTCCTTCCAATTTTAACAGTTTTTGTTCTTTCAATTCTAACCAATCTTTCACCCACGTTAAACATGCTGCTTGGTAATAGACTCTTAGGTCTGGAACCGCCAAACCTCCTCTTTCCTTGACATCTTGGAGGGTTTTCATTCTAACTCTGGGTTTTTTCCCTAACCAAATAAATTTTGTCAAATCTCTTTGCCAATTCTGAATTAATTTTTCTTTTGGTATAATCGGTATTGTTTGGAATAAGAACAGTATTTTTGGTAGAATATTCATCTTTATACATGCTATTCTTCCTAGTAAAGAAAGTTTTAAAGATTTCCAATTATCAATGTCTTTTTTAATTTGCTTCCAAAGTTTAGTATAATTATTTTTAAATAAATCTATATTATTTGTAGTAATTTCTATTCCTAAATATCTAGCTTTTTTGGTTATATTGTAACCAGAAATCTCCATCATCTCTTTTTCTACAGTTTTGTTTAAATTCTTCGTCAATATATTAGTTTTATTTTTGTTTATTTTAAGTCCAGATATCATTTCAAATTCTTTTAATTCATTTAGTAAAGGTTTGATACTTATTATAGGGTTTTCTAGGTAGATAGCTAAATCATCTGCAAAGGCCGATGTTTTGAACTCCATTCCTTTATTATTAACTCCTTTAATTTCCTTATTTTGTCCCAATTTTCTAATTAATATTTCCATAACCATAATAAATAATAAGGGGGATAAAGGACAACCCTGTCTTGTACCTTGTTTGATTTTTACAACTTTAGTTTTTTCTCTATTTATAATCAAGCGTGCTTCTTGTTCATTGTATATAGCTTTTATCCAATTCATAAATTTACTTTTAATTCCTATTTTTTTAAGAATTTCAAAAATCATATTCCAATTAACTTTATCGAATGCTTTTTCCATGTCAATTAATATTATGGCTAATTCCCTGTCTCTTTTATCTTTGAATAATTCAATAATATTTATCATCATTCTTATATTTTTTTTCAAGTATCTTTGGGGTAAAAATCCATTTTGTTCTTCGCCAATCCATTCTTTAATAACTTGCTTTAATCTGTTTGCTAATATAGCCGTGAAAATTTTGTAGTCCGTGTTTAATAAAGAGATTGGTCTATAATTTTTAATTTCTAGTGGGTCTTTTCCGGGTTTCAAAATTAAGGTAATATTAGCTTCTTTCCAAGTCTTTGGGAATTTATTAACTGTAATATTGTTTATCATCTTTTGCAGGGGAGTAATTAATTGATCTGCCAACTTTTTATAATATAGTGTAGTAAAACCATCAGGACCTGGGGCTTTTCCTATTTTTAAGTCTTTTATCACCTGATGGATTTCTTCTTTAGTTATAGGCTTTTCCAAATTATCAATTTGTTGCTCTGTTATTAGTGGTAAAGTTATGTTATCTAAATATGTTCTAATTTGCTGTATATCTATCTTCTGTTCATCATATAGATTTTTATAATAATTGTAGAAGGCATCCATGATTTTTCCTTGGTCTGTTACTTCTTCTTCTCCTAATTTAATTTTTGTTATATGATTTTTTTCCCTTTCTTTTTTTAATCTATACGATAGCCATCTACCTGATTTGTTTGCGTTTTCAAAATAGTATTGTTTTGAAAATTTCATTCTTTTTTCCACTTCCTCTGTTAAGCACATTGATATTTGGTTCTGGAGGATTTTAATTTCATTCTCTATTTCTCTATCCTCTGGGTTATCTTTAAGATCATCTTCTTTCTTTTTAATTTCCGCACTGATTTTATTAATTTTTTGATTTCTTTTCTTTCTTTTCCATATATGTTCCTGTATAAAAAATCCTCTCATAACAGACTTTCCTGCTTCCCAAACAATATCCTCCTCCGTTCCTTTTCCAGAGTTGTCCTTAAAATAATTTTCTAAAGTTTTTTT
>NW_024810694.1:0-2884 GCF_019175285.1 Sceloporus undulatus | reverse complement strand
GTGGCCAAGCCGAATGGGAGCACATTGTAGTGGTAGGCGACGGAGCCGATGGCGAAGGCGAGGAACCTGCGGTGGGACTCCCTTATCCCGACGTGGAAATAAGCGTCCTTTAGGTCCACCGTCGCGCACCAGAGGTCCTTCTGGAGCAAGGGCAAAATGGAAGCCAGCGTTACCATGTGAAAACGTCTATATCTTAAGAAAGAGTTCAGTTCCCTTAGATCCAGTATGGGTCTGGTTCCTCCATCTGGCTTTGGAACCGCGAAGTATCTGGAGAAAAAGGCCTTGGGCCACAAATCCGGAGACAAGGGAGAGATGGCCCCTTTTTGAAGGAGGGAGCGCACTTCTTCGAGAAGGATGCCCAAGGGGGCAGTAGAAATAAAAGCTCCGGTGGGCGGGAGCTCTTTGAACTCGAGGGTATAGCCCCTTCGGACGATGTTTAAGACCCAGGAGTCGGAGGAAATGGAGGCCCATGTGGTGGCAAAGGGCCTAAGAATGTCAAGGAAGAACAAATTAGGAGAGGCGAAGTGCGCTAGGGATCTTCATGCCCTTTTCTTCCCCTGGTCGGGCTCCTGTCGGCGGTTCTTACGGTACCGAGACTGGTTGCGACGACCCGAGGAAGAGGACTGCTGAGGGGGGTAGCCCTGCCGCTGTGACCCCTGTTGATGGAACTGGCGTTCCTGGTAAGGAGACCTCTGGAACTGACCTTGGTGATGCTGCCAAGGACGAAGACGCTTGCGGAAGGAAGAGGGGCCCGGTGTGGACATGCCATGCTTCCGAGCGGCCGCCTTCATCCAGAACTTTTTGTTGAGCCGTTCGTCCGTGTCGGCGTGGAACAAGCCAGAGCCATCGATGGGCATGTCTTCGATCGTAGACCTCACGCTCTGATTGAGGTCGGAGCCACGGAGCCAAGCATGTCTTCTCAATGCGATGGAAGCCGACATAGCTCTTCCAACGCATTCAGCGACATTCCTAGCCACAGTGATCAGCCAGCTGCCAATCAAGTGGGTCTCATCCCTGATCTCGGTCAAGGTCCTCTGTACCTCGTCGAGAACGTCCAGAACTATCGGGGAGATGCCCTCCATCAAGGTCTGGACGTATGCTCCCATACAAGCCGTGTAACTAGTGGCCTTCGCCGCCAGCGCCGCTGCCGCATACGCCTTCTTAGCCAGGGCGTCTATCTTCCTGGCTTCTTTATCCACCGGGGAGGTGGTTTGCCGCTGGGTGGAGGTCTGCTGGGCACCTTCCACTATAGCCGAATACTGGCGAGGATGGGATATGAGCCACGGAGCATTGGGGGCCGCAACCTTGTACAGCGACTCGATCTTTCGCGGAGGCCCGAGAGGTGAAGAAGGAGAGTCCCAGGAACGCTTGAGGATCGTTTCCAAGGATGGAAGAAACGGAACGCACGGAGGTGTTGGAACCCGGCCATGGACCCGACGTTCGACTGGGTCTGCTGTATCCGCCTCTGGGTAAACAAGATCAATGTCCAGAGCCCTGGACATCTTGATAATGTGTTTCGCGAAGGAACGCACATCATCTGATGGGGAAGCCGCCTCCGGGTAATGTAGATCCTGTGGCAATTGGCGCGGAAGGTCTTCGACCTCTGAAGGCTCCCCTGACCCAACCGAAGCGTCCGCCTCGGAATCGGAGGACTCCACCTGCACAATGATATTCTGCCTGGGCCTGTCAGTTGGTCGCGGCGACGGCTGGAGCAAAGCAGCTCTGGAAGCGGGAATAGGGTCCAAATGGCGTTTCTCCCGCTGCGAAACCTCTCGGGGGCGATCACGGGGGCGATCACGTGAAGACACTCTGGACATCGCGACATCCCTCGACACCTTCAGATAGAATTGGTCTGTCTCGGAGTCGTAAAACAGCCCATCATCGGCAGGCACCGTCAGAGGAGACAGGGGAGCTGGCGATGGAGACCTCGGGGGCCGGTCACTGCGCGCTGGAGAACGAAGCGCTGGGGATGGAGACCGCGAGGGTAAACCTCGAGAAGGAGACCTTGAAAGCCTGTCCCGGGAGTCCTCATCATTCGAGAGGAGAAAGGGAACAGTTGTCGTCGCCGACGGTCCTGGGATCGACGAAGTTTGCTGAGCCTCCCTGGGAGATGGTCTGTCGGACGCAACCGTCAGGGTGTCCCACCCCGGGGAATCTGCACGGATGCAAGGGCGAACCGGACGCTCCGCTTCCTTAGCTGCCTCCGGCTCTTTGCGGGGGTGCTCCTTGGTGGGCTTCGCCTTCTTGGAAGCCCTAGCCTCCGATGTTGAATCCGATGTCTTCCTTTTCTTGGATGACGCGGAGCCCCGCGGTGCATCCGGAGGGAAGAAGGGGATAGGCGACTCCGTGAGCCTTCCACCCGGTCTGGGCGCATCTTCCTTACGGGAGGCTGACTTTGCCCTCGAGGAGCTGTCCCTGGCCGTACCCGACCCATCCTTCGGGTCCGACGGAGCTTCCTTACGGGACCTGTGCTCCGAGGCCGGCCACGAGGTCTTGGCAGGGGTATCTCGCATCCGAGACGAAGTTGAAGCGGCGGCCGTACCCACAGACCCAGATTTATGAGGGTGCTTGGTGGGTTTGGAGGTGACACTGGGCTTAACAGAGCCACGGGCCACATTTGCCTCGGGGTTGGGCTCCCCAGAACGATCGGATGTTGACGGAGGAGCACTGGCCGGGCCATCTCTGGCGGAAAGAGCCGCCGAAACAGGAGCCACAGGGGCCGAAGACGGACGAGGATCCCCTTCCCGGATCTTACCCTGGGCTATCGCCGAAGTGAGCCGCGATTCCCGGTTCTTCCTGGCCTGGGAGGACATCGATTTACAGAGGGAACAGGACTTAACATCATGGTCCTTCCCGAGGCAGAAAAGGCAGGAGGTGTGGGGAT
>NW_024810693.1:1885-2884 GCF_019175285.1 Sceloporus undulatus | reverse complement strand
AATACAAATATTTGCGAACTCTCCTCTCCGACTTCCATGAACTTTACCATCTCTTGCACACACAACTCCAGTCCAATCCACACCAGTCTGCATGTGAGCTGTATACTGTATTGGTTGTGAGTCATATCCTGGTGCCAAATAGCATGAAGTGACTTCTGCAGTTAGTTTGCATCATGCCTTGGGCTCTGACTCAGCACTCTATGGCAGTCTCACAGCATATGATGCCACCTGTCAATCAAAGTATTTTTGCACATGTTTCATGGAATATTGTTTCAACAATCCTTTGACTATCTGCTTCCACGGATTCCCTCAAGGCAGTCCCCATCCAGTCTCTTCTTTGCTAGCTCCTATGAGTAATGATACAATCATTCCATGGATTTAGGGGCATAAGCAGCAGGGCCATGCTTGGGTTACTCACAGCAAATTTATTAATTTAATCACAAATAAGGAGGGGTTAATGATGGTTAAATCATGGGGTAACACCCTCCTCTCTTAACTCTGATTTTCAGTCTTATCTGTCATTGTTCTTCATTACAGGAGAACATTTGAGTCGTCAGAGAGTCCACACAGCAAAGAAGTCACATAAATGTCACCATTGTGGGAAACGTTTTGCTTACAAGTCAATCCTTGTCATACACCAGAGAATCCACACAGGAGAGAAGCCATACAGATGCCAGGATTGTGGGAAACGTTTTTCTCAGAAGTCAATTCTTGTCATACATCAGAGAGTCCACACAGGAGAGAAACCATACAAATGCCGGCATTGTGGGAAATGTTTTTCTCAGAAGTCAATCCTAGTGAGACATCAGAGAGTCCACACAGGAGCAAAGCCATACAAATGCCGGCATTGTGGGAAATGTTTTTCGTCGAAATCTTACCTACTGATACATCAGAAGGTCCACACAGGAGCAAAGCCATACAAATGCCAGCATTGTGGGAAATGTTTTTCGTCGAAATCATACCTACTGATACATCAGAGAGTCCACACAGGAGCAAAGC
>NW_024810693.1:0-1785 GCF_019175285.1 Sceloporus undulatus | reverse complement strand
CATTGTGAGAAATGTTTTTCGTCAAAATCAAACCTAGTGATACATCACAGAGTCCACACTGGAGAGAAACCATACAAATGCCAGCATTGTGGGAAAAGTTATGCCTACAAATCAGTCCTTGTCATGCATCAGAGAATCCACACAGGAGCAAAGCCATACAAATGCCAGCATTGTGGGAAAGGCTTTTCTCAGAGTTCAAGCCTAGTGATACATCAGAGAGTCCACACTGGAGAGAAGCCACACAAATCCCAGAAGTGAAATGACATTATTTTTCTCAAGAAGGAATACGAAGAATATATTTTCAATCCACTGGTGATAAAAAAGGCCATTGTGATTTTGTGTGTTAGGTTTGTCTGTCGATATGTCTAAGTTTTAAAGTTATATTTTGTTTTGGTGTTAATTGCTATTAGTATATTTCTTTGCTTTAGTTCATAAATTTGGCTGGGGATTATGAGTTGTGGAAAATGTTAGCTAGATAGAGGGGTGGGATTTGGGGCAGCTGGCTAGAATAGTTAAGGGAATGATAGCTTTTGGATTTTGTGGGATGTTGGATGAAGAAAGTTGGTAGTCGGTATTAACAGAAAGAGGGCTAGTTTCTGGGTATGGCAAAGGGGGCTTTTTTAAACTATGAGGCGTAGACTGTGGGAATTGGAGGTGGGCTAGGTTTGGAAGAGGTTGGAATTTGTGGTTTTAGGGGTTTAATGTATTCTTTGGCTTGGGGAGGGCAACTCTGATTTAAAAGCTGAATTTCTCACTATGTGTTCTTAATAAAGTTCTTTGCTGTTTCAACACACTGGACTCCTTGATGGACAGAAGTTGTGAATTTGCACAAAATTGACACTTTCTTCTCTCCTCAGTCCTCAGCTCCATTTCCAGCTATAACAACAGAGGCAAACACACACTCAGAGAAACAGAGCTGTATGTACAAAGCAGAGCCTTCCCAGCCTTTCTCTCCTGAGTCCAGCTCCGCTGGTTGGGCTCCATTCTGGAAGGAAGGAAAGAAGGACGGAAGGAAGGGTGTACTCCTTCCCTTCTTCCAAAGGCTGAGAGTGGAATAAGCAGCAGCAGCAAGGGCCTTGCGATCCCTGCGCATACTTAGGAGGGGTCTTTGGTCGCTAATGTGCATGCAGTTTCAGCCTCTGAAGCCATTGCTGTCCTCCCAGTCTGCTCTGAGGGAGGGAAGTGGAGGAGAGCCCTTGTTCGTTTGAAGGATTGGCTGGAGGGTCTTCTGGGGGGGGGAGTGTTGTAAGAAGGAATGAAACCTCGATCTCCCCCCCAAAGAAAGGCAGGGGACCTGCCAGTCCGCCTCTCCCTCTTTCCTTCCCTGCCCCCTCCTTCGGGGGGTCCTTGGGGCCCAGGTACTTGGGAGGTTGTTATGAGAAACGAGGGCAGGGAGGACCCTTGGAGAGAGGCATGGCCATGGAGGGGAGGGGGATCTGAAGGTAAAAAGGGGTTTGAGGAGCCCCCTTCCTCCTGGAAAGTGGGACAGAGGAGAGACCCTCCCTTCTGATGCCTCATTTGGGGGTGATTTTTGGGCCAAATAAAAAAGAACACACAGCATAGGCTTCAATAACATTAAAAACAACATTATTTGGCAGGGAGTTTTCTCTGGGATCCTGGGGGGAGGAGGCTCTGTCTGAGGGGAGAGAAGAGCCCAAATATAGGCCAAAGTCAAGAGGAGGGAGATGGAGGGACCCCAAAGCCCCTTCAGGGGAGACAGACACCCCCTGGCAGCCAAGTAACTAGGCTTAAAGGACCACAGGATCCAGATTAGGCATTCCTCCG
>NW_024810692.1:0-2884 GCF_019175285.1 Sceloporus undulatus | reverse complement strand
AATGTTTGTTTATGTGCTTTTTAATTTAATAAACTTTATTTAAAAAAAGAAGAAATAAGAGAAGAAGGTAAACAATGTAATTGGCTTATTTTCAGGCAAATAAGAGAGAGGTTTTTGTTGGATATGAAAACATATGGAATAGAAATAATTAGTACAGAAATACTAGGAGATGTGCTTGCTATCAGGAAAAGTTCACTTGTGATGAGATTGTATACAATCCTGTTAAAACATGAGATGGAATCTGAGGTGGTTAAAGAAAACATGGTTCAATGGCCAAGAAATCTAGGACACAATATTGAGATGGAAGAATGGGAGTTATCCTGGAAAAGGAGGATAAAATACACAGCTTCCCAAACCCTAAGAGAAAACTACTACAAAATATTTTTCAATGGTATCTGAAACCTGAAAATATACATTAAACATCTAAGACTTGTTCTGATGGGTGCTGGATGTGCGGAAATGAAAAGGGCACATTTTTCCATCTCTGCTGGTCCTGTGTCAAAGTGAAAGAATACTGGAATATAGTACATTGAATAATAAGACTGGTAGAATGGGACAAAGTGATGGACTAGATCAAAATGATGGAACATTTAATGGGATTCATTGAATCATAGAATCATAGAGTTGGAAGAGACCCCAAAGGCCATCCAGTCCAACCCCATTCTGCCATTCAGGAACTCTCAATCAAAGCATTCCTGACAGATGGTCATCCAGCCTCTGTGTGAAGACCTCAAAGTAAGGAGACTCCAAGGAAGGAGTGTGTTCTACTATCGGACAGCCCTTACTGTCAGAAAGTTCCTCTTAATGTTGAGCTGGAATATCTATTCCTGGAGCTTGCATCCATTGTTCTGGGTCCTAGTCTCTGGAGCAGCAGAAAACAAGCCTGCTCCCTCCTCAATACGACATCCTTTCAAGTATTCAAACAGGGCTAACATATCAAATCTTAACTTCTAACTATACTTCTATTGATGCAGCCTAAAATTGTATTGGCCTTTTTAGCTGCCGTATCGCACTGTCGACTCATGTTCAATTTGTTGTCTACTTGGACTCCTAGATCTGACCTGACTTGCCTCGTAAAAGTCATTGAATGGCTCTCACTAAAGACAAAGGTCTGTGTCCCATTGTATCCAACCCTCTTAGTGGCTTCCATCTTAGTGGGACAGTGAATCCATGTTGATTTTAATCTCGACTGTCCAAGGCATTGAATTTATTGGGGGGAAGAGAGTTCAGTAAAAAGTTTGGGGTGGATTTAATGTTCCCCTGCCCTGACCTCCATTGCTTTAAGGATAAATTCTCTGTGGGGAGGAATAACTAACTCTCTTTGCAAGACAGCCAGATGCAAATATGCTGCCCAACTCTAAAACACCATGGAAAGTGCATAGGCTTCTTCTGTACCTTGTCAGTTAGTTCCAGGTCGTCCTCTGATTCTATGAGATCCATGTTTCTGTAGCCATGCCAGTAAGATCCCAGCGGCAAATGTGAGTCATGCTCCAATCCACATTCAACATCCAAATGGCTGCTTTGACTCCGTAGGTCAGAGAAAACTTGTCCATTTGAACAAAGAGTAGAAAGATGACCTGTTGCCCCTTTTCCATACTGTGGCTTTTCTCCTAAGGCCAAGAACCTATTGCATAAAAGTGTCCCAGACTCACTTGGATCCCTTCCTCTGGGTCAGAAAGAATTGTCTGGTTCACAATCTTCATTTTGCATGATGCCTTTGTCATCCATCTTAAGGCCAGACAATTTTCTGGAGAGACCTTTCTTCTTTCCAAGTCCTTTTTCTGGAGAACTGTATAAAAACAGTCTAACAAATAAATACAATTTTACCTCAGCAAATGAAGTGAAACTCAAAAGAAGCATCATAGGAGATATCAGGCAGAACTCTCTTCATCATGTAAACTTTTAACAGGTTCGCTAGTGGTCAAGTTGAAGGCAGTTCTTCATTAGTCTGTGTTCAAAGGAGGTTTGTCATAGGCCACCTCCACCGTAAAACTGTGGATGAAAAGCCCACCAGCCTCTATGCCTAGGAAAGAAATTGGGGGCACCTTCCTGGTAGGATTTCTCTTAAACTGCCTCCCAAATAATATGTCTTCTGTGAAAGATTACAAGCCTTGTGTTTTCAAGGAGCAAATCTGTGACTAAGCATGGCCATGGAAGAGGTTCATACATTTCTAAATGGGGTTGAGAAAGTGGAAGGAGACACAGTTTTCTCCTTCTCTCGTCTTGCTTGATCTTGGGGTCATTTGGTGGAGATGGGAAATTCAGGACAGACAACAGCAAAACAAAAACCACATTTCATAGAGTTCATGTAAACTTTGACAGACTGTGACTTCCATATTATTGGGGCATTGGATTTCCTCCAGGTTTTCATCCATGGGGCTGGAGCCCATTTCCAAAATAGAATCAGCAACAGAGAGAGATCAGACTAAAAGACAGAGCAGATTCACCAACCCATTAACATGGAAGTCTCCATTCACTACTGTCTATGTGTAATATCTCCAAGCCATTGTCCTCCAATGTCCTCTTTCCCTCCCAGTTAACATTTGTAGATTATCCCTTGCAGATCTTGAAGAACGAACTTCCAACTGAAGGAATAGCAGTATCCTTATTTTACTAGTATGTGCTCTTTTTTAAACAACACTTTTGTTCAATCTTTCTTTTCTATTCTAAGCCACCTTGAGACCCATCCATAGGAGAAAGGTGGGATGAAATGTAATAAATAACACAACCATACAGTCCAAAGAACATACAATAGGAATGAAGGAATAAGAAGGATGCTTTCAGGTGAGATCAACCAGTCCAACTTGTGATGCCTTCACGAAGCAGGAGTAGGTTCCACTGTAAGAAAGACAGTACTCAAAACACTAACATAAAATAGGAAACA
>NW_024810691.1:1141-2884 GCF_019175285.1 Sceloporus undulatus | reverse complement strand
GAAGCCTTTGGGCAAGCCCAGACATGTTCAGGGAAGACAACATGGAGGCCCCCACTACTTCTGCAAATTCTACAGAGCAAGAAACAGGGGCTGTGAAGCCAAAAAAGCAGAAAGCGTTATCCTAGCAATAGTTCAGATGATGGGCTTTCCACCTATGCTGACATGGCTAGCGAAGAAGCTGATGAGATTTGCAAAGCATGGAACCGCCTGGTGGATACCGTTTCAGCAGAACCATCTGTAATGCAGGTAAAAAAAGTGGGTTTTTTATTTTTAAAGGGTTTTGACTAGCCTTGCAAAAGTCGGCTCCCCACCTCTCCTCTTAAAAAAAAGACTATTTTCTTTATATTTTAGCAACCTCAGGCCAGTAGCAGTTCTGCAGAGAAGTGTGCTGAAGCATGTGGAGGCAACACATTACCTATAGCTCTGTGGAGGTTTGCAAGCATAGGCTGGAATGATATTCCAGTAAGTCATCTTTTAGAAGGGTATTTTGGTATTAAGTGTGTGTGTTTTAAAAATGCATTTTAAAGGTAATCTATCTTTTTTCTTTTTTAGGATTTTGTCGAGATGTCTACAGCTCAACCTAGCCCTGTGGTCATGGCTGAAATTCTTGGACTAGATGTTCCAAAAGAACCATTAAATTTTTTCTCCCAGAGAATTGAAAGTTCTCATGCGGTCAACAATCAGAGCCGTGTGTTATGGAATCATCACACATTGTTTGCACCAATATCGCTATGAATCCTGTGTTGGCTGTGTAATCTCTGCCCCTGCTCAAAATTCCCATGACTGTCTGTTGTGGTCAAAACGTTATCTGTGTAGAAAACTGAGCTGGTTATGTGGGCAAATAGATTTTAAAAATGTGTTACACATATATATATTCTTGTAGCTTACAGTTTCAATGGCCTATTGATAACAAATGAGACTGTAGACCAAATCTTGCAACTTGTAACTAAAGTAGAGAGATCTGAAAATTCACTGAAGGAATTAAATAACATTTTGAAACCCAGGGATAAGCCTATTTTGGAGCATGTGTTAAAAGTGATTAAAAAATAGATCTTATAAAACATTTCTAACAACTATTAACAGACCATCTGATCCATAAAGACTGACTAGAAGTTTGTTTGAAAACTGTTGGCTGCTTTGATATTTTTAAAAAATGTTTGTTAAAAGGTTATAAAATAAAAAAGAGTTTATTTTAAAAAGGTGTTTGTGATTTTCTTTTCAAAAAGTGACTACACTAGAGCTGGCTCATAATGAGTATTTACAATGGGGGGGTATCAGTATTCATGCACCACTCAATCTCCCTAGAAAACATGAGGCTTTGGTGGTGTGGGGGATACAAAATGGAGGGGTGGAGGGTGGAGCTGGTTCTTTAAATTAAACAATGAAGAGGGGGTGGGGGGAAGCCTTCTTACAGAAACCCTCCAAACTTCCTGACCCTCCTTAGCCTAAAAACAGAAATAAAGCAAAGGAGAGATTCTTACAATTAAGCTTACCACATGGCTATGTGACCTGCAACATGTACACCTTAGGGGTGGGGGGCCACCTTAGGGGGGTGGAGGGACATAGATCCACCCCAAGGACCACCTTTGGGTCATAGATCCAAACCCCAAGGACCACCTTAGGGGGATGGAGGGACATAGATCCACCCCCAAGGACCACCTTTGGGTCATAGATCCACCTCCAAGGAACACCTTTTGGGGGATGGAGGGACATAGATCCACCCCCAAGGACCACCTTTGGGTC
>NW_024810691.1:0-1131 GCF_019175285.1 Sceloporus undulatus | reverse complement strand
ATAGATCCACCTCCAAGGACCACCTTTTGGGGGAGGGGGGATAGATCCAACCTACCATTTTTCTTAGGGGTGGGTGGGGGCAAGTCTCAAGAGCCAATCACAGACTGGTTACCTGGCGTATAAAAGTTCTGCAGAGAAGGGGGTCTGTCCTTTTCTGGCTGCCATACCTGTGAGACTCTCTGGTTCTTGGTAAGTTTTTTCCTGTATATTCCATAGCATTGTTTTTTTAAAAGAAGGCCTTTATAACTATTGCCTTTTCCCCATTTTGAAACTTTATTCAAAATGGGCTGTTGTGGGCCTTTTCCCTCACTAAAGAATAAATATTTGATGAAAGTCCATTAATTTGGGGGGGAAAACTGAGCAGCTTTAAAATTACAAGCATAACATGCGGCTTTCTCTTTTTCCATGGACTTCATCTAAAATCTGGGGCTTTGGGCCATAAAAACATTGGTATTTATGCATTTTCCTTTTAAATGTTTTTAATTGTTAGCATGTAGTTCTGTTAGAAAGAAATTTTACATGTGCTACAAATGTTTTAGAAGCCTTTTTTTTTTTTAAAAAAAATACTTTTCAAAGCTTACTGAGAGTAGAAATGTGTGGATTAGGATATACGGGTTTTTAAAATGTCTGACAAATGGTTTCACTTGGAAACATGTGCTCAGCACTGTTTTAAATTTTTTTTTGTTAAATATATATTTTTAACAAAGCTCTTTTTGGTATTTATGAAACAAGGTTTAAAATGCTTTCGAAGCCTTTTTTTTAAACTTTGCTTTGCTTACTGCTGGGTATGTTTGATGGGATTAAGAAAGATGTTTATTAAAAGTCTGGCCCCTGTTTCCACATGCAAAACATGTGATTGGTACATTTTTAAAATTTTTGTCAAATATTATTTTAAAAAGCTCTCTTTTTGTGAAACAAGGTTTAAAATGCTTTATAAGCTTTTTTTTTTTTTTTAAGAGTATTTCTGTACCTAATTTGGAGACTTTGTGGGAAGATTTGATGGGGGTAGAAAACAAAGCTCCAGAGGTGTTAATGGGTTTATGGTCAAGAGCTGATTACTCATACGCAGCAGAGTTACAGCCTTTTGTATTGTTAACTTTTGGCTTGTTGGTGCTAAAAGTTCATTTAATT
>NW_024810690.1:0-2884 GCF_019175285.1 Sceloporus undulatus | reverse complement strand
GAGAGAGAGAGAGAGAGAGAGACATACAGGATACACAGAGAGAGCTTGATTTCCAAACTAGAGCCTTCCTTTCCTGCCTTTCCCTCCTAAATCCAGCTCTGCACCTTGGGCTCCATTGCAATCTCCTCAAAGGAAGAAATGAGGGAAGGAAGGGGAGGCCGCTGAAACCTCAGAGAATACCTTCCTTTCCCGCAAAGGCCCTCAGCGGAATAAGCAGCAGCATCTAGGCCCTGGCAGTCCCTGCGAATGCTGAGGAGTGGCATCGAGGGGGATGTTGCGGTTGCCCAGGACAAAAAGCCTAGGTGAATCCAGCAGCAGCACAAAGACCAGTTGTGTCAGATCCACTAGGGAGTCTCTTAAGGAACGGGGCGGATGGTAAACCAACACAATCCCCAGACTTTCCCTAGTTTTTAAGCTGAAATAAATACATTCGATGTGGTCCATCTTACAGATAGGTATCCTGGCCAAAGCAAGATTGTCTTTATGGACCAACGTGACATCCCTTTACCTGCTCTCTGACGGAGAACCCAGCTGGTAAGGCCCGGTCCCAGGTGGCTGAGCTCTCATCACCCAGCAAGGTCTTCGTGAAACAAGCCAGGTCAGCCTCTTCGTCCAGTAGGAGATCCTGGACTATCTGCGTTGTATTTTTGACTGACCTGGCATTGCACAAGAACAGGGAAAGGTTCTGTGGTTGGCTTGGTATGCTCTCCAGCTCCTTTGGGATAGCAGGGTGAATGGAAGAGGAGATAGATATCAAACATCAATCTCTCCTTCCGCTGTAATGACATTTCACCTTGTTAGCGCTCCATGCACATCTTGTATAGCCACTCCACAGTCAATCTCCCCCCTCCCCATTTGCCATCTGAATGATATTCTCCTTGCCCATGCTCATCTCCCTCCCAGTGTCCCACCACAAATCTGTCCAAGAACATATGAGATAAAAGTACACAAGGAAAAAGGTACCAGCCAGTTGTCATTGTCTGTCCTCAGATGGGTGAGGGTTGTTCCCAGGGCAGACTGAAGGGACCCTTTAAAGTGGCACCCACAGCCTCACCCACCATTCACCACTGCATCCCTGCCACTGGGAGCCAGGGATGTTAAGGGAGAAGGCTGTCTCCTGGCTGGCGTCCTCTCGCCTCGGGAGGATCTACAGTCCTGGCCATGCCCCTCTCACTGCTGCCTTGCCTCTGCTGCCTTCCTTGGCCCCTGGAGGAATTGGAGGAGAGAAAGGGTTGCTTCTGGCTTGGCTCAACTCTCTGCCTGGCTGGCTGGAGGTGAAAGGAAGAGAATAATAATAATAATAATAATAATAATAATAATAATAATAATAATAATAATAATATGTTTTATTTATATACTGCTATTCCAAAGATCATTCCAAGAAGGAAGGAAGGAAGGAAGGAAAGTGGCAAGGGAAGAGAAGCATAATAGGACTATTGAAGCGAGGTGGGGGTATCTTGGACCAGACTGATGTACCCACCCCCCAGGACACATTGTAAGAGCGATCACAGCTCACTCTGATGCTTTAAATCAGGGATCCTCAAACTCCAGCCCTCCAGGTGTTTTGGACTTCATCTCCCAGAAGCCTCAGCCAATCACCATCCACATGCAAATTTCCTTTCTACCTCAGTAGTCTACAGTCAATCTGAATAGACTTCCAGAGCCCCACAAAGGCTCTTCCTTCCTCTTTGTCCCTCAGCCAATCACCATCCACATGCAGATTTCCTTCCTATCTCATAATGCCCTCCCTGACAGCTTGGCCAATGATCTGAGATTCTGGGAGCTGAAGTCCAAAACATTTGGAGGCCAGAGTTTGATGACCCCTGCTTTAAATGATAAGAGCTGACTTGGATGCCAGCATTATTGCTGAGGCCATAGGTCAGGTGTCCAGTGACTCTGTAAATGAGATCATACTGGATCACTTTGAATCTGTGAGTACTAAGGATGTGGCCAAGCTCCTTGGAAATGAGAAGAAGACAACTTGCCCTCTTGACTTGTGTCCTTCATGTCTGGTCATCCAAAGAGGAGATGCACTTAGGACTCACCTGAGATGTATCATAAATGCATCTCATCCATCTTGCTTAAAAGAAATGGCGTTATGATCCCTAGGACATGAACAATTACAGACCGGTCTCCCATCTTCCATTTCTAAACAACAACAAACAACAACAACAACAACAACATAATAATAATAATAATAATAATAATAATAATAATTTATTTATTTATAGCCCGTCCAATTACAAGGGCTAGTTACAACAATAAAAATGTAAAGAATACAATAAAATAAAATACAAAAAATAAATGCAATACAATAAAATAAAAGAGAGCAATGTTAGTTGCAGTAATTCACAGTTAGGCCTGATGGAAATCGGGCCTGCCTTTTTCACTCCCTCCTAGGTCTGATGATGACAGTTGGGACGGAGGGAGGGCTCTTCTTGAGGCAAGAATATAATTTCATTAATTGTAATTGAATTCTTCTCATTAATATAAGAGAATTGGTGGACAGAGTGACATAAGTCACAGTAAATGGGGAGAGGAACTAGGTAGGGAACTAGAATGCAGGACGGAGAGTGCAGAGGAAGACGATCCCTTAAGTATTCTGGAACCAAGCCATGTAGGGCTTTAAAGGTAATCACCAACACATTGTACCTTGCCCAGAAACTAATTGGCAGCCAGTGAAGGGATTTCAAAACCGGTGTTATGTGATCGTTACAAGTACCTGTAATTAGCCTGGCTGCCATATTTTGTACAAGTTGAAGTTTCTGAACTTGGCACAAGGGTAGCCCCATGTAGAGCACATTACACAAGTCCAATCGAGAGGTGACCAGAGCAAGTAGAACTGTTTCAAGGTCTCCCTGCTCCAGGAAGGGGCACAGCTGGC
>NW_024810689.1:0-2884 GCF_019175285.1 Sceloporus undulatus | reverse complement strand
TGCCGGCTGGTAGAAAACTTCCATTTTCTTCAGACTGACTTCCAGCCCAAAGAGCTCTGCAGCTGTTGCAAAACAAGATGTGAGGCACTGTAGAGCTGCTTCCATATGGGCAACGAGGGCAGCATCGTCAACAAAAAGCAGCTCACAGACTAGATAGTTTAGAGTCTTTGTGCGGGCCCTCAGGCGGCTTAAGTTAAATAGGCTACCATCAGTACGGTAACGTATATAAATGCCGTCTTCTTCTTTGAGATTTGCCGTAGACCTTTGGAGCATCATGCTGAAGAAGATTGTAAATAGAGTTGGAGCGAGAACACAACCTTGTTTCACACCATTAGTTATTGGAAAGGGATCCGAGAGAGCATCACTATATCTGACTTGACCTTGCTGGCCTTCATGTAGCAGGATGATCACTTTGAGGAATTTGGGGGGGCATCCTAGTCGTTCCAGGATCTGTCACAGACCTTTTCTACTCACAGTGTCGAAGGCTTTGGTGAGGTCAACAAATGTTACATTGGCCCATTTTAAACGGGCACCCTAGCACGGATTCAGTCCATACTAGGGTTAGAAAGAGGCGTCTCTTCCAGACGCCCCTAACCCTAGTACGGACTGAGTCTGTACGAAATGGTGGCGGCCATTCCAGATGGCCGCTGCCATCTTGACGTAGCGGACGTGCTGCGTCTGCATGACGCACTCTGAAAATGATGCCGCGAGTGCGCGCTTTGGCACTTGCGGCGTCTCTTCCAGGGCACAGGAAGGAGCGTGATTTTTGCACTCCTTCTTTGTATCGTCTGGGAACTGCACCGTTTAGCTGCTGTGGTTTCCGGATGTTGTAACCAGCGGCGGCAGCAGACCGCCGCTTTTCAGCAGTCTGTAACCCGCCATAGAGTCCTTTGTTCTGCTCTCTATATTTCTCTTGCAGTTGTCTAAGGGCAAATACCATGTCTGTAGTGCTCCTATTAGCTCTAAAGCCGCATTGGCTTTCAGGGAAAAATTCTTCTGCAATAGCAGGGACTAATCTGTTCAGCAGTATCCTTGCAAGGATTTTTCCAGCAATGGAGAGCAGTGTTATACCTCGATATTTTGAGCAATCCGATTTTGCTCCTTTTTTCTTGTACAGGGTGATGATTATTGAATCTTGGAGATCTCATGGCAGTTTGCCGTTTTCCCAGCAATTCACAAGGAGCTCATGGAGTTTAGCATGACCTCCGTGTTTCCAAGCTTCAGGTGGAATTCAATCAATCCTTGCCATTTTTCATCTCCTGTATAGCCTTAACAGTTTCTTCCAAAGTGGGAGCTATGTCCAATTACTTCTTCATCGGTTGTTGTGTCATATGTTGAATAGCAGAGTCTTGGACTACTCAGTTGGCACTAAAGAGGCTTTGGAAATGTTCAGCCCATTGATTCAGAATGGAAGCTTTATCTGTGATTAGTGTTTGACCATCTGTACTGTATAGGGAGCTTTGGATCTGATATGTAGGTCCAAACACTACTTTAAGGGCTTGATAAAATCCTCTGGAATCAACCCAGATCTGCACAACATTGTGTCTTTTCTGGTAAACTGATCCACTACTTGTTTTGAATGTCTCAGAGTTTTTGTTGGAGTTGACTACATGCGAGGCGAAAGGCTGCTTTTTTGACATGGCAAGATGGCTGGGCAAGGTGTGCCTGGTGAGCAGTTCTCTTCTTTGCCAACAGCTCCTGGATCTCTTGGTTGTTTTCATCAAACCAGTCTTTGGCCTGTTACAGACTGCCAAAATAAAGCTGCTTCGGGTCTCTTTGGAGGTATGCTATTTAAATGATGCATGGGTCCTAAGAGTCCAGAAGTCGCGTCAAAGCCACACTCCATTCCTAAGCACTGGAGGGCAGCTTTGGTGCAGCTTCCGGATTCTTAGGATGCATGCATCATTTAAATAGCATACCTCCAAAGAGACCCGAAGCAGCTTTATTTTGGCAGTCTGTAACAGGCCTTAGTTTTTCTTGAGGGAGAACCCTAAGGATTCTTCCGCAGATTGCAGGATGCTGTTTTTGATGTCAAAGCTGCAGGTCATTGGGGATTCATCTAAACGTGGTTGACCCTGAGCTCAAAGTACTGGTGGCCAAAAGCTCGTAAAGGGGTGGAGGCTTATGTACAGGGGTGTTCAATTTGTGCCAGAGCCAAACCCCACACGGGCAAACCGAGTGGCCTGCTGCAGCCAGTGGAGACCCCAACCCGACCCTGGCAACATATTGCAATGGACTTCATTACTGACTTGCCAGAAAGCAGAGGCAAAGACATCATTTGGGTTGTCGCGGACTTGTTTTCCAAACAGGTGCACTATGTGGGCTGCAAAGGGGTCCCCAGTGCATCCAAACTGGCCGATCTGTTTATTGAATATATATATAAGTTGCACTGTTTGCCGGACAAGATTCTGTCCAATAGAGGATCATCGCTCACGTCGAAATTTTGGAGGTGTTTGCAGGATAAGTTGGGGGTGCAATTGGCCTTTAGCTCCGCTTTTCACCCAACTACGGACGGTCAGACTGAAAGGGTTAATCGGAGCTTGGAGGTCTATTTAAGGTGCTATGTCAATTACCTACAAGATAACTGGATGGACTTATTGCCCCATGCCGAGGTGGCTTTTAATGTGTCTATACATGCCAGTATTGGGGTGTCTCCTTTTCAAGTGGTGTTTGGCTACGAGCCTAGGGTCATCCCACAGCTAACCCCTGAGCCGAAGGATCCGGTGCCAGTGGGGAAGTGGAGTCAGTTGCTGCGGGACAGTTGGCCCAAGATTGAGGAGGCCTTGAAACAGGCCAAGTTGGACTAGAAACGCTTTGCTGACCAGCACAGAAAGCCCGGTTGGGACATTCAGGAGGGAGACTGGGTGTACTTGTCCACCAAGAA